>NW_021604699.1:1750559-1750996 GCF_004785775.1 Grammomys surdaster | reverse complement strand
CGTTTGCATTATCTCCTCAGTCCCAAGTGTTTAAATGTTAAAGTAGTACTCTTTTGCATTATCCCCTCAGTCCCAAGCCAGATGGAGAGCTAATTCTTACTGTTTTGTATGTTAGGGATCTGAGAAACTAGTTTCTTAGAAGAAGCAAAAATAATCAAATAGTTAATTAGAGAAATAAAAATTTCTATAGTAGCCCATATATAAAAAATATACAGAAGAGATATGTCAGATGATAGACATAGGCTAACATCTGGACCTGAAGATGAAATGATGTTTTTTGCAGACACTTATGAACATTCTAATGAAACTCAAAGAACACAAGAATAATTACATTAAGAATGTCCCTCTTGCATTCTTAGTAGAAAATTTGTATTCCATATTACTTTCAACTATCTATCTATCTATCTATCTATCTATCTATCTATCTATCTATCTAT
>NW_021604699.1:1727245-1750549 GCF_004785775.1 Grammomys surdaster | reverse complement strand
TATCTATCTATCTATCTATCTATCTATCTATCTATCTATCTATCTATAGACAGAGTCTCATGAGCTCAGGCCAGCCTTGAATTCATGTATCTGAAGTTGATCTTGAGTTCGAGATCTTCCTGCTTCCATCCTCCAAGGGGATTACTAGCATGTGCCTGAAGGTTTGAAAATGTACATTTTAAAGATACAGTGCTGAACCTAAGTGTAATGAAGGGCCAGTGTAAGACAAAGAAATCAAGGGTAAAGTTTTTCAGGTAGAGTTAAGTGTATGTCAGTGCTGGGAAAGCTGGGATGGAAGAGTTTGTGTTGCATGTCTGATAAATGTGCTTAGTGGGGACGCCAGGATGATGGTTTTGTAAAACCCTTCTGTTTTGATTCCAGAGACCACAGCATGTACTTTCTGAACATGACCCATTCCTCTAGATTCCTGTCCTTTCCCTAGGAACCCCAAAAGGTGGCCAGGATAGATGCTTAAGGGCCACCTGACATTCTTTTACTCCCCATTTCTGATTTCCCCCAGTAACAACTTAAATGTGGGCCCTAATAGGAAACTTTCCAATCTCCTTCTATCTTCTCCCTTTGTTTGTTTGTTTGTCTTTCTACGATCATCCTTGCCTGTAAGTAATATCAAGCTGTCTTATTTTTTGACCAGACTCCCCAACTCTTCACCATTAAATCTGTACAGTTGCAGTCACTTGGTTCTTCAATCATTTTTTTTTTCCCTTTTACCTTACACAGGCTAGTGTTGAAACAGATCTCTTCTCAGCTTCACATTCATTGGAATCTTGTAACAAGCTTTTTTAGAAATAGGGTATCTGCTGTTGTAATTAGTAGTAATGTCAGATTAGATGGGGCACTAAACTTAACAAGGCTGATGTCCCCCGTAAAAGGATAGAGTCATGGGGAGAAGATACTCATGTTGATAATAAAGGCAGAGTTGGAACTAATGAATTTGCTAAAACCCCAAAACAACAAATGCTGCTGGCAAACGGCCTCAAGCAGATGACGCAGGGCAGTATTCTGCCAACAGGAAGCAGGGCACAGCAGAAATCCTGATTTTGGATTCTAGCTTCTAGCACTGGGGGTGGGTAACACAGTCATTTAGCACATGCATCACCTTTGTGTGTCAGTTAAACACAAAGTGAAATCCAAAGAGTAAGAAAGTCAGGTGTTAAGTGACAGCTGTGTGCTATGTGACTTCTTTCCTAAATGCTTGAGCTTGGACAACCGGATAGCTGTGACAACTTTTCTGAATATGACCATACTTCAGATTTGAGAACACATGTCCACTCTAGTCACCCATAGTCTCAGACTCACTGAAACCCCAGTTCCTGGCTGGTATTTATGCTCTTGTTCCTAGACATCCATTGTTTTACACAAGGCTTCCCCTGGTGAGGTCGCTGCAGCACCCTGGCTGTCCCCAGAGCCTGTCTGACATCTTAGCTTAGAGTGTGTTTACCCTTGGCAAAAGAAACTTCCTGTTTCAGGGGAGAAAAAAAAGATTTAAGAAGGATTGTAAATGGACTCCTGAGACTCCTTGAATGGCAAATAGCTTTTAAAAGACAACACTTTAATGGGCCATGAGTAACTGAGGCAAAAACAAAAGTATTGAATATCCTTTTAAAGGTATATGAGTTTAAAGAGCACGAAGGGAATAGATTTGGCAAAGTTTCCCCTGGATTTTATAGAATTCAAGATGCTTGGAAATTTTCTACCTACACGCCCACACACAACTGCAAAATTTTATAAATTTTATAAATGACCTGAGGAGACAACAAAAATGATACAGTGCAAATCCAAACAGCATGCAGCTTCTACATCACTGCCCGATGGAAACATTTATCTCTTTTATAAGCTGCTCTCTCTGGATGGGGGATGTAGAACCAAGGCAGACAGGCAAGGAGGGAAGGCAGGGAAATGAGAACCAAGTTCCAGGCTACCATGGCTGCTTTAAATGCATGCTCCCATAGAGCTGACACAGAGCCATGAATGGTAGAATAGAGACTGTTAATGTTTGGGAGAACTTTGAGCTAGAGATCTTCATGTTCCCTGTGAATTTTATGGCAGCAAATTAGCAAGTTCATTTAAGAGAAAAATAAACAAAGCTTAGTGCAAAATCGACTAAGTGTTTAACTCAACTCTTCTGCCCCTTTAATAGGCTGATGGTGATAACACAAACAATAGCTTTGTATTTGTCAAACAGGGAAAACTTCTGCACGGCACTACCATAGGCAAGCTGGTACCTGCCTGGACTACACCTTACAAATTTCTCAGCAATTTGAGTGCAGAAATAAATTACTGCTCTGACTATAGACTAGAAGGCAGGTACCATATACAGTCCTGACAATTCCCTAACCTTCTGTAAGTACCTGCTCTGTCCCAGGTACTAGGGATATACCCCATGAGACGGAGGCATCCAAGTGGTTTAGAATCCCAGGGTTGTGGGGAGGATGGATATTGACATTTGAGAGTAGGGATGGCTGGTTTCAGTCTCTGCTTCACTAGACCACAGGGACTCACCTATTTGACCAAGACTTCCTCAGATATTTTTCTGAGGTTACGTATGGATGAAATTAATATTTAAATTGGCAGAAGGGATCCAGCCATTTTCCTCCCAAGGTGGTGGGTATTATCCGACTTCCTGGAGGGACTGTGCAGTGTGGAAAACTAAAGAAGAGGCAGTTCACCCTCTGTGCAGTCACTGTTGAACCGAGAAATGGCTCATCTTGGGTTTCTACACTATAGAACTTCCTCCTTCAGCTCTTCTGGTTTGTAAGCTTTCTGACTCTAAGCAAAACAACACCTTGGCTCTCCTGGGCATCCTGACAGCAGGGAGGCATTTGTAGCCTCTATAACCACAAAGGTCAGTTCCTTATAGTTAATCCTACCCCACTCTGTCCTTCTGTCTCTCTGTTCTAGTCTGCTTTTCTGCAGAACCCCAAGTTTAGTTTCTCCAGGAAACAGATACCAAGTTCGAGGGTAGCTAGTTTAACAGGCTGATTCTAGGAACCAGGAGGGAGAATGAAAAAAAAGTAAGATGGGGAAAGGAAATGAGGGTGGCTAATGTTGGCTTCCACTGCAGACTCCAGATAGTATGGAACACAGTTGGTGTGTCATTTTGCCTAAGGCTGAGGGACATGGGTGCTATTGTCCTACTGGGTGCCATTTATTAACTCTCCAGCCTTTTGAATTTTCACAAGAACTCTCTTCCTACCTCCATCAACCCATCATTCCTTCCTTCTCAACTGTTGTAGATTTGGGCACGGAAGAAGTGTCCTGTGAAGAATGCCACTAGTGAAGAATAAAAATCTACACAGAAATAACCTGAGCCCCCAGTGTCTACTTTATGTAATCAAACAGCAGACCATTCTTTTGAGTCTTTGCCCACATTAATACATCCATATCTATGATCAGATTAGGGATAATTAGTTGGGCTATAACATTCAAGCATGAAGCTGGAGAGACAAAGACCTTTGTGTGTCATACAGGGGATGCCATAACCTGTGGTACTTGGTTATGATGAAAATGCCGATGTTTCTGCTTAGTTCTCAGACTAAGGTTCATTAAAACCTACTTTGGTATTTATAAGCTAACACTGTGGAGACACTGTGAGAAAAGGAAAGGACACAGCAAGTGAGCATATGATTGTGGTGGAAGGAATGGGATCCAGGCTCTGGGATAAAGGTATCGTAAGCCAAGTGAAAACACTTGAAACAAATTGCCACGAAACTATAGAAGAAAAAATTAGACTAGATGTGACCTTGAGTACAACCCCAGATTTGTGTATTCATATTTGAATGTTCATTTTAATGCCCAGCTATAGAAAGATACATGATTTAGAAAAAAAAAAAAAAAGACTGAACCAGAGTACCTTGGAAGGGTTCCAGAAGAAATGATATTAAATTGAATAAGCTGACATTCATCAATTTATAAATTGACAAAGAGTCTATAGTCTGAGGTAAGAAGTCCAGATTTATACAATGCAGCCAAGCAGAAATTAAACTCCAATATAAACTTAATCTGGGTAATGTTGTAATGTTTACTGCTTAATTTGAGTTTACAGTTTAAAGGGAAGTAGGGGTGGCTGTCTTGAAGGCTTGTTTCTTCGCCAGAGACAACAGTGTCATCTCTCTGCCTCCTAAACAGAATATAAAGGATGTCTCAAGTCAGCTAACAGCAGGAGCTGCCCACCTCCTCAAAAGGACTAGGAGCTGTGCAATGCAAAGGAACCCATGTTCCCCTATTCCACGGACACACATTTCTACAGTATTCAGTACAAGGTCGAGAGCTAATGCAACAAATTCAACTCCTTTCCATCAAGGACTAAGCTATTCAGAAGCCTGTGCCTACCACAAACTGACCTTCTCCAGGCTCAAAAACTGGCAAGGTACCTGAGAGCAGGACAAGCACGCAAAAGTATGGCAGGTACCCAGCAGCAGTGTAAGGGCTCAGTAGCAGGGTAAGTACCTAGCGTCATAGCACCATTCAGCCCTAGGTCAGGCCCCTGACACCAGGGTAAGCCCTGAGCACCAGAGTAAGCCCTTGACAACCGGGTAGGCAGGCAGTCATTTGCATGACTGGAACTCAATAAGTATGTGTGGAATAGATGAACAAATATCTGGCTTAGATCCAGCCATGTGTGTGAAACCAAACAGTGGTGAACAGCCCCAACTTCAATAAATGTGAGCTAACTAGAAATGCAGTCTGACTGTAATTTTTTGTTTAAGGTTTTGTTTCGTTTGTTTGTTTGTCTTTTAATGTGAAGGTTTAGAGAGATTCTGTTCCTTACCCTAATCCACCTCTCCCTAGGTCAAGGTGGGACCTTCGTGTGTTCAGCTTCTATCAGACAGTGATCTTGCAACCCATCTGTAATTCATTAGTATGTAAAATGCTATCTGAGCCAAAATAGCATACACACTGTCTGAAAAGACTGGAAACAGGATAAACTTATTTCAGATAGCTTGTTAGTTAAATTTTCAGCTAATATAGTTAATATGTTTTTCTTCAACTTATAGATACTTTTCTAGGAAAAGTAAGTAAATTGAAAGCAGTGGGATCGATCTTTACTGAAAAATGTATAGTAAATATTCTCTTCCCTGCATAGCTGGCATCTTTAGATGCTCTGTGGTGCACTCATTTCAAATTTGGTTCATATTAAAAATAGGATCTTTGCTTTAAATTCAAATATACTTCATCTGAAAAGCTCCTGAATGTTGAACAATACACTGAATGTTGTGTTTGGCCATGTAAATAATCTGCTGCTTAATGTGAGATTTTATTTGTTTGAACAATTCTTTTTGCACATCTTGAAAATGATAAGTGTTTCAGCAAGTTTATTTCAAATTCCTTGTATGGATTAAAAGAGAACAAGTGTTCTCAACATTTATTTTCAAGTGTCTACTTACAATATGTTCTTGAGCAAAATCCATAAAGATTGAGGTTTTGGCTTGATCCACATTTACTTTCTGAGAAAAAAAGTTTTAAAAGGAAAAAATAATAAATTTGAGGTAGGAAATAGGGAAAAGTGCATAGTATTCTCCATCAACCAGAAGTCTTTGCAATATCCCCAGAAGCCAGAAAACTTCATATGCTCCATAAACCCTCTTTACAGGGGAACTTAATGGGTTGGATTTGCAGCGAGTTAAATGAGATTTTTCTTTTTAAATGATGAAGTTTTCACAGGCTGATGCCCTCCATTGCATGAACAAAACCACCTTGGTTCCAAATATTTGCGAACATTTCCTTGTCAGTCTCCTGTCAAGTGACTGAATTTGAAAACGAAGGTTCCCTTCAGAGCTTAACTTTAGGGTGGCGTCATAGGCAAATCCCAGCTTTCTTCTCATGGCTTATCAGGAGCCCTTCTAACCCTCCGTGTATTTAGTGCAAGTTCAAGGATTACGTGAAAAGCCCTCATCGTTCACCTCACAGTCATGCTGCCTGTGTCAGGATAACTCTCCAGCTGTCATGCAGAATACACAGCTGACCTCGGACAGGGTCAGGGTTAGGGTTGTGGGTATGATTTGGGCTAGAGGCGGGGTTATGTTAGCACTAGGGGTGGGGTTAGGAGTAGGGATGTGGTTACGGGTTAGATGTAGGGTGAGGATCAAGATCGGCGTTAGTCCATGTTTATCTAGTCTTAGGTTTGAGTTGGGCATAGGGCTGGCATCTTCCTCTTACAGTTCCTCTGAATCACCTTGTCTTAGGCTATGACATCCTTCTGAGACCTGGACATATCTTTCCCTTTTTTTTTAACATATTATTTTTATTGATTTGGGGGGTATTTTTATTGACTTGGGGGGATTTTACATTATGCACCCCATCACACCCATTTACCAGTTCCTCCATGTCCACTCCCTACCCTTGTGACCTCCCACAAAAATAAAAATGAAAGTAGAAATCCCAAAGCATGGTCAAACTCTCAGTGGTCTGCCCCTTAAATAGAAATGAGTTCCTCCCCTCCGGTACCTCCCCCAGACTGCATCAGTTGTGGAGAGCTAAGTTCAGCATCGTTATCACACTTTTTAGGCGTTCTCTTTGATGGCTTCCTGTTTATGCTGCTACTCTTTGGGAAGGGTTGAAAAGGGGGTTGTCTCAGAAGCCTTCCATGTCCCTCTTTTCCTACTATGTGCCTACAATTATCAACATCACTGCAAAAGTAGCTTCTTTGCTTTTTACAGTTAGCAGGACGGAGCATGGATCAGGGACTTCTACATGGCCCCTGGCACCAGTCAGGCCACAAACACAGCCCCTGACTGAGTGGGCCTACTGAGATCAACATGTCTTCAGGTGGGACATCCGATGGCCTTCAGTGGTAACGTGGGCCACTGACATCGACATAGAGTCTGGCTGCAGTAGGACCTTGGCCCCAGACATGTCCCTCAGCGACAACTCAGATCTGGACATCGTGTGGATTCAGATGGCAGTGCAGGCGTCACAGGGGCCTAGTTCTCACTGCTGTCGCATCATCTCTCCTGTTCTGTTCCTCCTCTCAGCATACATATTATCTTTCCCATCTCTCCATCTCATATTTTTCCATCACAGTGCTGCCTACCGCCAGCACAGTGAAGGTGGAGTGGCCTGGCTGGCTTCCCTAACTTTTCCATCTTTATCAGCTGCTACCCTCTGGATCGCTTTGTGTGGGATTGGAGGTGTCATCACAAGCTATGTCCCGGGTCCCCTGCTTTGCTCTCCCTCTACCCTCAACTTTCTGTCCTGGCCGACATTTTGAAAACTTTTTGTGCAGTTATTATACTTTGCTTTCTCTGAAAACCTATTTTCAGTAAACATCTGAGACATCAAAACAAAAAACCACAAAACAAGATAAAACAACAACAACAACAGCAACAACAAAACAACACAAAACCAAAGAACATGGACAAAATCACCAAACTTCTCTGTGCTTGTTTCTCAGCTTAGACACTTCACCTTCCCTTCCACAGTGGCACTGGGCTAAGAGATCCAGATACAGTGGATGGTCCTGGATGATATCCAGGATGGAATGATTAGGTCTGATGAGAATTATGGAAGATGAGTCAAAATGGCAACAAACTTGATAAACAAACAAACAACCTAATCAAAGAAACGTTTGGAGAAATTTGCTTCTAAAACAGAGTAAGTTTGTTGAAGAAAAGCCTTCCTGCTGCATCTGTCTCCCTTTTCCACTTCTTTCCACTTGGGGTGCATAGCACAGTGCTGTTTCCCCTCAAGGCAGACTCCCTATTGAGGCTGAGTTGTGCAGCCAGCACCTTCTAGTCTAGTAATAAGCTCTAACTAGCTCAAAATGTAATATATTTTGTTCTTGTACTTTCCTCTGGCTTTCCTCACAAAATCCACAGGAGAAACATGTTTATATGCTCCCCCCATGATCTATTAACCAATTATTGCTGGGCTTAGAGACACTTCTCTGTATCTAACACTCAGACACTGTGAATCGAGACCACCATGTGGGTGCTGGAACTGAACCCAGATCCTCTGAAGTTCAGTCAATGCTCTTAACCACTGAAATATCTCTCTAGCCCAAGTTAATCAATTTACAGAGGAAAAAGCCTGCCTGGGCTTGCATGATCTGCTGGGCCCAGTGCTTTAGGCCTGTGCCAAGGTGACAGAAGTGTTCGGTGGAGTAGCAGTAGTCACCGGGAATAATGGATGAGAAAAGAAGACTATAATGCTACAGATTTCTTCAGGGGCATGTCTTCAGTTTCCTCAAGCCTATTCCTAGTTCCCATGCTGTTCTGTTCTGTTTGTTTGTTTGTTTGTTTGCTTGTTTGTCTGTAGGCATAATCTCACTATGTAGCTCACCTTGGCCTTGAACTTGTGATTCTTCTATGTCAGCCTTTGGAGTGATGGGATTGCAGTCACGTGCCTCTGATTTAGATCCCCATTCTCATTGTTTCTACCATCTTCCATCAGTGCTAAGACCGGGAAAAGCATTTTAGCACTTGGACCTCTCAGGATACTTTAGATCAGTGGTTCTCAACCTTTCTAATGGTTTGACCCTTTAATACAGTAGATTTTCATGGTGTGGTGACACATATCCATAAAATTATCTTGCTGCTACTTCATAGCTGTAATTTTGCTACTGTTATGGATAGTAATGTACATATCTGATATGCAGAATATCTGATATGTGACTCCCAAAGGCATCATGACCTACAGATTGAGAACCACTGCTTTAGATCAAAATTGTAGCAGACATTATGAATTGTGACACCTCATGCACAAGCCGATGATATAATAGGTAAGGGGCCAAAGAATCTGATGCCTAAGCACTTGAAGGAAAGGCCAGATGATTTCTATTTACTTCCAACTTGTGCTGTTTTGCAATAGTTGAGAGGGTTTGCATTTGTGGGTAACCCTGGCTGAGGTGAAGGCAGGGCAGCCTGAGGCCATGCCATAAGGAAGCCAGATCCAGGTTTCTGGGTCTAAGATGTCCTGTGGAATTAGGACACTCCTATGCTAATGCTCATTGAAGTCAATGAGTAGACATGTTCTACGGACAGTCCCCAGCCTCAAGGCTTTGGCTTAGCTTGGTGGAAAAATTATATGCATTCAGAAGAAACAAGATCTGGAATTTTGCATTTGGATAATGTCTCAGTCTAACAGTACGGCCATGCTATCTGATTCTCTCTCATGATGATGGACAGGGCTCCTTGTGGACCCTTCATTCATAAGGAACACACCTCATCCTTCTTTACACTTCACTGGGCATCAGGAATGACTGGTGGGTCAGGATATTTTCAATTACTATGGTTTTGTCAAGAGATGTGACCGTATCCTGTCTGGCTGCCTATCTGTGTATATTAAAAATAACTTTACCTGAGGCCGGGAAGTGGCTCAGTGGCAGAAAAATCACCAAGTAATTTAAGGCTCTGGATTCAATCCCAGCACTGAAAAGAAATAACAGAAATAACTTTTCCTACGTGGTGAATGTGTTTCATGATTAATATCACTCCCAAGTTATAGTTAAAATTTTGAGGGACTATGGATCTTGCACTATCCCGTGGACATGAGGAGTGCAAGGAATCTGTGTATCTGTGTAAGCCTACTTCATGGCAACCCTGCTATCCACAAATAATGAGATCATCATTTCTTGTTTTTTTTTTTCTTTTTTTCTTTTCTTCCCCCACCCCCTCCTCCAATTAAATGCCTCTGTTTGGCCAGGCTTTTCTGCACTCAGAGTGGCTTTTCTTGGTGTGTGTCCTCTTTTGTTTAATCACCCGGAAATTGAAGTGCTTCAGGCACTTCTCATTCTTGCATAAATCCTTGGCTGCTTTTCTTTCCAATATTTGGAAAGTCAAAGTATCATGGGAGCTGCCAAGCATACTGGGGTGAGAAGTGGAAAACACCCTTAGCCGCGCACTTCCTCCCTCACTTTCCCAGCTCCCTGTGAACACCTTGAAGCAACCTCTCCTAGCTTGTGATTCTTTGATAGGGCTATTCTTTGTGTTATCTCACCCCCAAATAGTTTAATTCCAAAATAATTCCAAAATCACCCTCTAAAGTAGATTTGGATTATCAAGCATCTGTGTTGACTGCCTGGCAAGGAAGCACACCATTTCCCAGGACGTGGCATGGATGCAGAGAAACTTATCCAAATCTTTGTCATACCCTGATTGGCTGTTAGGTGACGGTTGGGACCTTCTTCCCCCTTTTGATTTAATGGGAACGGGTCAAAGGACTGCTGAAAAGTACACAACACTTCCAGTTTAAAATAGATCTTGGAAGACATTGAAAGAAGAGGAAGAATGTGGGGCTGTGATGGATCAGGGTTCTTTGATCCTAAATCCAGTCAGAATTTTAATTAGCTGTACATGGATGACCAGAAAGAAGGATCTCTCATAGGATATGCCTCTCCACATGAGACAGAAGTTATCCTGTTCCAAGAAAGAGCATAATTGTCCCATGTTCTAAGACTGTACTATGAGCTCAGGGAGATATTGAATGGAGAGCCTTCTTTATTTCCATGCATTGTGAAGTTGTAAAATCACTGGCAGTTCAGAAAGTGCCGTAGGAGAAGTAAATGACTAACTTCAGTTTACCTATCATGTATACCATGCATATGCCAAGATGAGTAAGCTGGTACTCCTCCCCACAGCTCTCCTGCCGGTTCTGGACAAAGTCACTGGTGAGAATTGTGTAGAATCAGCAGACTCAGAGAATCCAACATGTAGAGGCTGATCCAAGATAAAGAGCTAGCCAAGGAGATAAACACAGATGTCATAGGGGTGGGGGACAGTGGAGACCCTGTGTGGCCTAATTCAAACCATAGAAGCATCTCCAGTGGAACTAGTGTCAAAGCCATGGAGAAAGTCAATGAGATGGGGCCTGAAAGATCAGCACAGTGCTTGAACAGAAGGAAGCTTTTGTTGAACTTGACCAGAAGGATCTCTCTGAAGTAGGAGAGTGTGCCACTTCCCATAAGATACTCAGCTGTTTAAGAAATAGGTATATTTGTTGTCACCACCACAAGAAACAGGAAATGAAATTGATATGGCTGGCTATTACAAACAGATTCTAGGCCATAAGACACCGAGTCTCAGAGTCTCACCTCTTCCCCACTGTGGGACTTAGACACCTCAGTGTAGTGTTCAACCCTAGGTAGAAAAACTTAGACATGGATGAGACCTGGGACAAGAAGATGCCTGTAGTGGAGCGAGGGACTCTTCCACTCCTGAAGCCAAGTAGGAAGAATGAGGGAAGGTACTCACCAAGATTCCCTTTCTTTCATCTAAGAAAAGCTCTTAGAGTGCTTGCCATCAACTACTTTTATAGACACTGGAATAAGAACATAATAAACCTAAAACCCTTGCTTCAGTTAGTTACAGTAAGCAAAGGCGTTGTTATTGACGTAGGTTCTGATGCCAATGAAGACACTGGTTGATGATGACAGGGAAAGACCTGGAGAGGCACTAGAGTGGTAGTTTCTAGCACCAGTGTACATTGGAATAGCTCAGCGCTAAGCCCACCCTCCGGTAGATTCATTCATTACATGCTGGAGATGAGATCCAGGCATCAACGGTAATCTCCCAAGGAGAATTCAGCATTCAGCCACATTTAGGCATTATGGTAAGAGAGTAGATTTTTCCAAGTGTGCTCTCTGAGCACAGTATCAGCTACCACGTGGAAACTACTCAAAACAGAGACTTCTAGACCCATTTGATGGGTCTCATTTTGAATTTATGACTGTTGCTCTCAGTGGACCGTAAGCTGCCCAGTGGTTCCTATCCTGTTCTACTCACGCTCGCTTTCCCCAACTTCTTCCTTTCCCTTTCATTTTCCTCTGATCTCTGCTTTCTCCTCTGGGTGTTGGCTTCAGCTGCTTCCTTGTTCTCAAAATGCAGCCAATACTCAGACAAAATCCCTTCAACACTTCCCTTCTAGCAGTTCACCCACATGCCTGCATCCATTCCTTCCTTCCTTTACTGGTACATAATGAAATTGCTAATAACAAACTAAAAACCCTGTCTTGCTACAGGAAATTATACAAACACCGGGAGACCAGTCCCTTCAAAGTGGCATTTATATTTGTTCAGAATGACATCAACTTACCAATAGTGATGTCAAAGGGGTGTAACTCAGAATAGAACACTTGCCTTGCATGTGAGAGCTCGAATTGAGCAAACAGACAAAAATGACTGTTCACATGGGGAAATCCTCAGAGTACAGCAACAGTGAAATGGTTTTGATTGAGGTTAACAGGACTGTCATTTATAGTGCCCAAGGTATTATCTCAGCCTCCAGATGTCAGTCTTAGAACAAAAGAGTACTGTTGAAGATCTATACACAATTGTGGATACTGCTGTCAGTCACCTCTACTGTCAGAGTGAACCGCTGCCAGGCACTTGGCTTGGCTATGACTTAGAGTGTCGTGGAAGGCTCGGAATGGAGTTAGGGCTGTTGAAGTACAGTCATGCTTATCATTATGACAGTTTCCATTCACTCGGAGCCACAAGGATCACAACATGGCAAAACACAGATCACAACAAGCTCACACCCTCTCCAGCAGCGGCCCCAGCCTCCCTTCCCTGCAGATGACTGCCTCAAGCATGGTTTGTAGTTTCTTATCCCTTGTCCCCTTTTTCTTAGTTTCTTCAATCTGTGATTCTTCAAGCCATCTCAGCCAGGCTCTTTATACTGATACACAATGCACAGGAACTCCTGTCCCAGGAATACAGAAATGAAAGAAAAAAAAAAAGACTGAACAAACTCTTAGGCAAAATCTTTAAAAGAGTCTTTTTTTTCTCTCCTGAAGAAGTGGGGAGGGGGTTGGAAGAATTATGGAGGACAACACTGACAGTGGTTCATCTGCCCACAACCAAAGGGTGAAGCCACTTGTCTGGGCTGCTGGCACAATACAGGTTGGCAGTCATGAGGATGGCATTTTCTAAGAGTTTTTATGTGTAAGATAAGAGCAGTGGCCAGTGTCCTTTCTGGAACCATGGTACCTCCCTGATCTTGGTGAATTTGGTCTTTGTTGGGTATTGTGGGACTGGGTCTGAGAAACAGATGGGCATACTATGTATAATCACTAGGAAGGGCCTTTGTGCGGTGAGTGACAGGCTATGAGTTCAAGAGTCCAAAGCCTTGTGTTCCTATGAAGGCCCCTTTTCTACTTCAACATTGTTTCCAAGGTCACTAAAAACCAGAGCTTGGTTGAGCTATCGGCTACAATCAAGCCTTATAGTACTTTGCAGTTAGCGATATTTGACACCTCCACTCCCCTTTGTGGAAAGATTTACTTTGCTCAGCTTCTGGAGGAAGTTTCTTTTGAGCCTCTTCTTGTCACCAGCTGGTGTCAGTTCCTTAAACCTTTGCAGATGCAAAAATACAGATGTCACCTTAAAGGGAAGGAGAGAGTTTATTCTGAAGCCGTTATGATTGGTCACAGCCTGAAAACACAGATTTGGATTCTCCTAAATACCATATTTCAACAGGGTGACAATTTTATGAGGTTTTATAGTATTAGAGCAGAGAAAATGATGAATCAAGGGACTTTTAAAATAAACCGATGGGACTGTTATGTAGGTAGGTTATACAGCAAAGTGGGGGGTTTTCTGTTATAGGTCACAGATGCTATCTGATGTCATTTTTGGACTTTGGGTTGTTAAAGATAAGGGTCTGCTTGTACATCTCAAAAGGATTTACAAGAAAAAATATTAGGTCAAACACAGAGATAGGCAATGGTAGTTATTAAGAGGGTTAAAGATAGTCCATAATATGAGTGAGACTGAGAGGGCAGGAAATAGTTCTCAGGGAAAGAAGTATTTGGTGAAACCATTAAGAAAGAAAAAGGTTCATTTAAAATTTAATAGCCACATTTGATCCCCCTTCTGTATCTGTTATAACATCTACATGTGATATAACAATACAGTATGAATATTGTATGTCAAGTTAAAGCAATCCAGAAATGTATCACACAAAGAAGAAAAAGCAGCACACGAGAGAAACAGGCAATGTGTAACCAACTAACCCACTAAAAATTACATTCTCCAAAAATGATTCGTATTTATTCTATTCATGGGTATCTTAGTCACTTTTCTACTGCTGGGAAGAGACACCATGACAAAGGCAACTCTGATAAGGAAAATCATTTAATTCAGGGCTAGTTTAGTTTAGAGGTTCAGTCCATTATCATAGCAGCAGGGAGCATGGCAGCATGCAGACAGATGTAGTACTGGAGACATAGTTCAGTTCTACATCCTGATCTATAGGCAGACAGAAAAAGACTAGACCTGGCATGCTTTTGAAATCTCAAAGTGACACATGATCTCCAACAAGGCCACACATCCTAATCCTTTCAAACAATCCCACTTCCTGATGACTAAGCATTGAAATACTGTGAGGATCATTCTTATTTATTTATTTATTTATTTATTTATTTATTTATTTGTGTATTGGTGTTTTGCCTGTATGCATGCTTGTGTGAGGGTGTCAGATCCCCTAGAATTGGAATTACAGACAAGTTGTGAGCTGCCATGTTGATAATGGGATTTGAACCTGTGTCCTTTGAAGCAGCCAGTGCTCTTTACTGAGCCATTTCTATGGTCCAGGATATTTTTATTGAAACCAACACATCGTTTGTTTGAATTTATGCCAGTGGAGGCAAGAAGAGAGATCAGATCCTCTGTAGACAGTATTACAAGCAGTTGCAAGCCACTTGCTATGGCTGTGGAGAACCGACCTGGGGCCTTGTGGAACAGCAAGTGCTTTCAGCCACCAGACCATCTATTAAGCCCCTAAAAATTATAGTCGTTCGTTATAATGAGTATATGTTTTCCTGTGTTTAGAGGTAATTTCCCTCTATGAAGTATTTTCTTTGATATTTAGAGTATTTGAAATGATTTATCATTTTTCTCCTTTATGTTTAATTTAGCTATAACCTCATGAGAAGTATAGAAAAGACTAATCCTTTTAAGCTTTTATTTTTAAATTTAAAAATTTAATACTTAAACATATTTAATACTTTTAACATTAATATTAAAACTTAAATGCTTCTAAAATTTATTCTTTAAAAATTTCATCTACTTACACAAAGAATTATAGGAAGTATCCGTCTGAAACTTCCTCCTTCAAGGTCCTTGTGGTGTATCTTTATCCTGTTTCCCTCTAAACAGAAGGAAGGACCTTTAATTTTTTTTTTTTTAGATTTATTTAATGTGTATAAGTGTTTTGCTTGTGTGTATATATGTATACCATGTAAGTAGCTGGTACCCTCAACTCAGAAGATGGCATCAGATCCCTTGGAACTGAAGTTGTGAATGGTTGTGAGCTACCATTTGGGTTCTAGGAACAAAACTAAGTGCTCTCAACTGCTGAGCAACCCCTTCAGCCTTCACTGTCTTCTTTTTGTTACTGTCATTAATAACTTCTTGATGTTATTAATTAGTATTAATAACTTCATGCTGCCTGTACGTTCCACTGAAGCATGGGCAACCTATCAGAAGCCACATGCCCAGAGGAGTATGACTTTGCCACCCTTGACAGCCATCAATCAGTTGCTAATAGTTCCTCAATTTGTAGTGAGATCTTAGTTACTCCTCCCCCGCCTCTGGTGTAATTTCAGTTGGCTTAATCTTGCTGTGAGTTTATGTGTGCGACAGCCATGTCATGTCCAGAAGACAGCATTTTACAGCTCTCTTCCCTATGTATTAGCCCTTATAGTCTTTCCATTCCATCTTGCGTGATGTTTCCCAAGTCTTGGTAAGGAGTGACTGACAAAGGTGACCCATCTATGAGCACTCATGGTTACTTATACTTGGTACTCTGACCAATTAGGAATCTCTGCATTAGCCGCTACCCACTGCAAAAAAAAATGCTTCTCTGACAAAAGTTAGAGCAGTCTAGGTCTGTGGTTATAAACAGAAATATTTAGAAAAGAACTTAATAGCATGACCATTTAGAAAAACAACTGTATATCCTCCACTAGGGTCCATGACCTCTCTACCCATGAGCTCTTCGCCAGGTTTATAGTACCAGGTTTTGAAGTCCCTTCTATGGAGGAGGCCTTATATCCAATCAGAAAGTGGTTGGTTACCTCTATAACTGTCATATCACTATTACAACAGTAGGTACATCTTTCCTGACAGGTCAGTATTGTAGTCTATAACGTCAAACACTGAGTAAGGTCATTGATATTTTTCTTCCCCTGAAGCCTGTGCAGCACTCTCTAGTATTGTGTAAGCAGGGCAGGGCTTCCTGGTCAGTTTGAGACTGACTTCATGTGTGTTGTATCTTCAGCTAGGGTATTGCCATGCAATTATGATGAGCAAAAAAAGGAAAATGAGGATGGCTTGTGGTCTTTTGGATGCCTTTGGTATATCACTCACCAAAAATTTATAGGGAGGTTTCCTATGCCTTGTACTGATATTTTCATTCAATAGCCCATGTCTTCTGGAATGGACATTATCCATCCAATGCAGGGCACTTCTGTTCAAATTTACACATGCACATATAGATACACACATGTGCATATAGACAAACACACACATATTATAAACTGGTGGATTTCCATAAACTTACTTCATATACATGAAATGGAAGCTTAAGGTTTCTTTGGAAAGTTGGTTGGATGGTGTTTTGCTGGAGCAAGCACAGGAAGGAACATTCAACTGAAGAGGACACAGGTGAAAGGATGCTCTGCTAAAGCAAGCACGTGAACGGACATATGATGAAGAATTCTTCATTAATGACATCCATGTGTTGATCTGCCTTATATTGCATAGTTGAGCTCCATTTGTTGGGACTCCATAGAAAGAAACACATCAAAAAACTTCTGGCTGTGTGCTGTAGATTCTTGCCGCTTCTGAAGACTCTGGCTATTTGGCAGAGTGATGTTGGCTGAGACAGACACATGTGCTGAGGCAAGACTCGTAGTGAGACAAGACCTGTGGAGGACACTTGATATTTGGAGGGAGTATAAAAAGGATTTGATGGACAGTGACAGAAGCTGAGCTTGGCTTGCTTATAGAGCTAGCTGTGCAATGCTTGTTTGTTTAGAGTTTTAGCTAATCTTTGCTTCGCTGAGAGAAGCACAGCCAAGAACTTCTCCTGGCATCCCTCCTGGTCCCTCTTGCCAAGGCTGAGGCCTGGCTATCTCTCCCATGTAGTGCCACCACTGCTGAATCTTGTTTGCTCTTCCAACTCTACTGAACTAGAGTGCTGGTGTACCCTTGGAGTGTTTGCAAGTGGATTGAGCTGCTACTGCTAACCTGAACTGCCAATATTGAGATAACAGAGATGGGAGTTGCTCCAAAGAACCTTTCTACATATGTTCACTTCCCCCATATTCTTACCTCTGGTGGGTTGTGGGCTACAAGGGAGGTTAAACAGTTTAAGAACCATCATTAAAAATAGGACTTGAAAAAAATTAAAGTTACATATATCCTTAGGTTTCATTAGCTCACCCTCACCTCTCCCAAGTCTTCCCATCTTCACTTAAATGTTTAACCTGAACATTCTCTCCCATCTTGTATCATTTCACCCATGTCTCCCTTGGGTTGGAAGACAATAGACTTCTATTTAGCTTTCCACACACCCTTCATTTTAGTTAAGCCTTCCACCACACCCTCATGATTCAACATCCCACTTTTCACCTCTTCCCTGCTTCTTCCTTTTTAGAGCCCCACCCTAGTCCTGGTCCCCATTTCCCACACCACTCAGCATTCCCATTCTTTGATTTTATTTTACTTATACTTTACTTTCTCCTTTTCCTTAATAAACCCACTCCCAGCAACTCATTGCTAGTGTCCTGTCTTCCACATGTACTCCAGTTTAAATATACAAAGCAAACAATTTAGAGCTAGACTCCACATGAGACAAAACATGTACTGTTTTGTTTGTGCTTCTGCACCTGGGAGACCTCACTCAATATAATTTGTTTAGTTCCATCTATTTACATGTCATGTAAGACATCTCTGATATCTTATTTGTGACTTACACTTTTACTTGTTTTTCTAATTTCTTAGATGGACAGTTGGATCTTCATGCTTAGCCCTGGGGCAGTTTACTGCAATGCACAGCACCAGACTGAATGAGAAGGGAGAGCATAATAGCTACTATGCCCAACAAAAACAGAGGGAACTTTACAGCAAATTAAAGGGATTGTGAACACATCAAGGATGTGCTTACAATATTATTAGGAGAAACAAATCTGATCATAAGCCTTTTGTTTTTCTATGATACACAGATATAATTGGGCTATATCATTCCTATCATTATTGAGGGCTCACACACCTTGGAGGTGGGTCCCAATTAATTCCAAATTATTCTTTTAATGTGAATGCTGGGATTTTGAGTCAAGTCCTCATGCTTGCAAAGCAAATTCACTCATTGACAGAACCACCTTCCCAGCCCTGCCTAAGGGAGTTTTTAATAACCTTTAATTATAGCCAACTTACTGAGATCTATGTCATTGTTCCTTAAGTTTTAACTATCATAGTCTTTTTATGACAATATGTTAGCCTTCTGTTGAGTTGACTTTTCTGGAGAGATACAAGCAAATGTCTTATCACCCTAGAGGGATATCATTGGTAGAAAAATGTGAGGTTTCATCAAAGTTCAACTTGGTGAAGCCAATGAGTTTATTGGGTTTCATGCAGAGCACACACGACGGGTATTTATATGTAACTGATCTCCAAACAGCTGCATCACTGAAAAGTTCTACTGTGGCCATTGGTAGGGATTTCCAAGGGGTTGGTAGGGAGCAGAGAGAACAACAACAACAACCACCACAACAACAAAAACAGCAATACAGCAAAGTGGTCTAAGTGTCAGCAATGTGGTTTAGCCAATGCCAGCATGCACACGTGCAGCCTTGACACACTGCCAGAGAGTTTCTACCCTTCTCATTCTGGACATTCTTACTGTTGCAACCTAATAATTTAGGACACTCGGTCAGATTATATGTCACCATATATGGGAGATAAAGAAACCAAAACTTTTGGAAGGCACAGCCTGGCTATATTTAGGGTTCAGCCTTTGGGAAAATGCCTGCTAAGTCTTTGTCAGCATATAATAAAACTGCTTCTTGCAGAAGAGCCTTGGTGTCCTGTCTCTCTGTATGGAAAGCCTAAAGCAACCACGGATGGTGGCCGCATAGGAGCTGCCTTACACAGTTTCACCTTTAATTAATCTTTCACCTATCTATATAATATAGCATCTCCCTAGAAGTTTGCAGTTGGGAGAGGAAATAATAGCTAACATATCAGTGGAGGGGCCTGAGAGGCTCTGATAGCTTTGTTACTGTCACCATAGACCTGGCCATCACCATAATGTTTTGCTCTGGTTGCTATGCTGTGAGACAAAGTCCAAGAATGGCATCTTGTTATGAATGGGGAAAATCTTTTATTTTCTACTTTAGAAAAAATCTTTAATCATAGGACAAAATTTTATTTTACAGTATAAAACTCCTTCCTTAACAACAACAACAGCAACAAAAATCTCCCCTTTCTTTAATGTTCTTTACCCCCCCCAAACCCATTTTATACTATATTTATATCTTTTTCTTACTTGATTTTTTTGGTCTTATTTTGCTTTATAAAATTTAGAAAACTTAATTTTTTCCATATATTTTAAATATCTGATAGCTACTTTACAGGCAAATGGTGGTATTTGTCTCATGTTTTCATAACAAATTTAAATTAACTACATGCTAAAGTCTTATTACTACAGGTTCTGAGAACCTGTTCTTGTTCACATGAGCACTTGTATTCATACACAAACACAGGAACACACACACAGACACACAGACATCTTTTTAAGGATGGATCGTCTCACTTGCATACACAAATCAACCGAAAGCAGGATAAAGTGTGCAATTTCTGTCTCTATCCTGTTGTCATCTACTTTATTTTAGGGTAAGCTGTTGTTGTTTCAAATAAAGATGTTACTCACATGTGAATCCTTACTGATAGTATTTTTAGCACTCTTTAAACCACAGGGAGGTTGTTATCTCAAGTACATTGTAAGAAAGTTACATTTATGATGTCACTGCTGGAAATGGATACTCTTGGTGTAGCACAAAGAAGCACAGGTATAGTGTGAAAGTAACCTGGCAAGGCCATTCCTTTTTGCACAAAGCACATGCCATGAGCCAAAGTGTGCTAGCAAGTGTGCGTGGCCAAAGCAGCCTCTGGCATATATCCCTAAAGCAGGAGGGAACTTGGCTGGTCCTCATTTAATCTTAGCTTACTCCTGATTGGCTCATTTGGAAAGTGGAAAGAGGAGGAGGGAGGGATTTATGGAAAAGCAGGAACATAGCCATTGAACTTGTTTATAAAAAAACAATGAATTTCTCATGCATTTGAGTAAACATATTAGAATAATTTTTCTACACAGTATCTTAAAAATAAGCAGGCCAAATAAGCCAAAAAACAAAAAAAGAGGAAGAAAAAAGAAAGAAAGAAAGAAAGAAAGAAAGAAAGAAAGAAAGAAAGAAAGGAAGGAAGGAAGGAAGGAAGGAAGGAAGGAAGGAAGGAAGAGAGAAAGAAAGAAAGAAAACAGCTCATATTGAAAATTATCTGGGTTATTGTTTTGGTTTTATGTTAGCTTTCAACTTTTAAGGTTGTGTCTGATCTAGGCTTGGCCAAGATACAAGCTTGTTAACACTTTTTTTTTTTTTCAAAAGAAGCAGCTTTGGGGGCTGGGAGTGGGAGAGAGAACATAGGCAGATAGGCAATGGTCCCTACATATTAACTGAAGAGTTCTAAGCCTAAAAAATTACCCTAAAAGATTTATATTCACACACACATGGACGTCTTAAATTAGGAATGCCAAGAATAATAATTTTAGTGTTCAATAAACTTTAAAATTGTGAAATGAAGTGACTGTTTTTTTTTTTTTAAAACTCACTTATTTTTAGATTAGGAGCAGATTGAGTTTTACATCACATAAAATCAAGCACATGAAAATACTATCATGAGCACATATGACATAGTTCGAGTATATTTCTTGGCAAAACAAAGTAGAAAGTTTACACATCTGTATCTTTATAATGTAAGGAAGGTCTCCAACATGAGAGAAAGATCAAAGGTAAAGATTGTTCTACGGCATTAGATTCATATCTTTTCTCATTTTAATGCTGATCAATGGGGATAGGGGGTTTTAGCAATGGAAATTTTTATTTTTAATATATTAGGTGTTTTCTTCTTCATATACATTTAAAAATACAGATTGTAGACATTTTTCTTTTACACAGAATTTTATTCTGCTTGAAGATAAAGTAAAAAAAGGCAGAGTCAGAGGTTGGATCAAAGCAGGAGGTGAATAAAGGTTGGTACCCTACAGTATATCTTTAGTATGAGCCAACTTTAGAGTTCTCTGGTGAATTCCTATTTATTTCTTAACATCTCTTTAGCCTGGATGTAGTTGTAACTGTTGTACTGTATGGGCAGGAATGAAACCACTCCAAAGAGATGCCTGTTCCCTTCTCTCTGTTTATCCAACTGTTGCAACAATGGGCCATAAGAAATTGGAGTTTTCTTTAGGAGTCTCATGATGGAGGAAGGAAAAGATTGGGAGCTTTGTTCTAGTTAGAAGGGATAGGCTGGGTGGGAACTGTTGAGCTTCCAATCTGTGGACTCTAATGCTGTATCAACTACTGTCCACATAGTGTGGGGGCAGAACTGGATTAGGTCTGGGCATCAGCTGGTGCTTGAGGCCTGGGAGACCAGCCTCCAAGTATGCTATTGTGTGAAGAGACTGGAAGACAGTGGGTTTCATTCTTCCAAATATTGTCAGATTGAGAGTTTGAATAAAACACAACCCCCTCTTGGTTTTCCATCATCTTATATTTAGAGATCTGTATTCTACTCTTTCTCACTCCACATTAAGTCATGAGCCAGTTGGGTCCTTCTTTAACTTACATTCTGAACCCCAATTTACTTCTCACCATTCTGTCTCTGTCATACTTCCTGTGGCAGTAAACTTGGCTTCACTTTCTCACTAGGGTTTTTTTTTTGTTTTTTGTTTTTGTTTTGTTTTTCTTAAAAAAAAAACCTCTTAGACAGGGTCTCATGTATCTCAGGCTGGCCTTGAACTCTACTATATAGTCAAGAATGGACTTTGACTTCAGATACTATTGTCTTCAACTCTGTCTGTAGTGCTATTGGTTATAGGTACTGGGTTTATGTACTCCTGGGAAATGAATCTGGAGCTTTATGCATGTTAGGCAAATACTCTATCAATTGAACTGTATCTACCCAACTATACCAATACAGCCCCTCTACATAGCTTTTTATTAAATGCTTCTTTTTAAAATGGTCATTCTCTACCCCATCTTTATCCCCCAAGGATCCAGGGGTTTTCAAATGTGTGAGCTAGTCCATACCACTCTGGCTCACACCCAACCAAGGGAAAACACAAATGCTGTATGCCTCTAGTACCCCAGTGGCTCACCATCCTCGGACCTCTCTGATACTTAGCCCAGGGATCCCACCCACTTCCTTACTTCTTTGACTATCTGAGACACTCTACGGTTTCAGGGCTTTTACTTTTTACTCTGTCAGCTCAGAATTTTCCTCCAGAAGACTTTATCCTTGCTCTCAATTGGCTCATGAGGCCTTGGTCTGGCTGCTTTTCTGAAACTGATTCTCTGAACCCTCTCTTTTTTATTCCTGAATTTTTTTTTTATTCTTTGATACAGGATCTTACTTTGATTGTTCTGAAACTCCCTATATAGACAGAACTGAGCTCAAACTCTAAGTTTCTCCTGCTACTGCCTCCTGAGTGCTAGGATTAAAGGTATATGCTACCATCTACCCTAATTTTCTTTCTTTTTTTCTTTTCAGAATAATTCTACCATGTACTACATTTTGCATTAGCTAGCTTTACTTCCCCCCACTGGATATGAGCTGTCATTTTGCTTCATGCTGTATTCCCAGTGCCCTAGTGAGTACTCCGCAACTAGTGCTCAAAAAATAAGTTTTAAATCAATGTATTGCTGACAGAGTTCTACTAAAATCAAAAGCAAAGGGTGGATATAGGGGGACTTGGAGATGAGGGGACTTGGGTGCATTATGTAAAACTTACAAAGAATCAATGAAAAAGTTAATACACACACACACACACATTTGTTCAGCATGATTTAGGCTTTGGGTCCAATTACTAGTATTATCAAAAGTGAAGAACAAACACAAATGAAGGAGGAAGAAAGAATAGCGTAGTTCATAGAATATGACAATATGAAGTATTTGCCAGTACAACTCATGGCTCAGTACCACTGAAGGTGAGTGAGCATTGATCTTAGTTACTGGCCCATGGCTATGACAAGACACCATGACCAAGGCAACTTGTTAAAGAAAGCATTTA
>NW_021604699.1:1704324-1726845 GCF_004785775.1 Grammomys surdaster | reverse complement strand
ACTACCCCTAGTGACATACCTACTCCAATAAAGGCATGCCTGTGATTCTTTTCCTAAAACAGTTCCACTAACTAGGGACCAAGCATTCAAATATATGTCTCAGGCAGGGGACAGGCATTCTTATTGAAACTATCACATCATGACTATAGCCCAGTACTCCAGAGTCTGAAATAGAGGATCAGAAATTCAAAGTCAGCTTGGCCAGCTGCATGCCACAACTCTGTCTCCAAGAGTCAAAAGCCAAAGCAAGTGAAAAACATGAACAAAAACCAAACCCAAAATCAACCAAATGAAAACCAACCAACAAAACAGAACAACAAAAACAAAAACAAAAAAAACCCACAAAGAAACAAAGCACAGAAAAGATCAGAATAAAGAAAGGAAGGATTGGTGGAACAGGACAATCTTGTAGAATTACACTGGAGGATGACTCAGCAACAGTGTAACCTTGTAGAATTTTATCTACAGCAACTTTCATATACAATAAAAATTCTAAAAATAACCCAAGGAAGCGAAATGCCACAGGTAACACAAGAACACAAAGGCACGGCCATAGTGCCCACAGCTGGGACATTTTACCAAGGGATATTAGATAAGAGACATTTGGGAGAATTTCTTAACCATTGAAGTAAAAGCAATAGAAAACAAGTGGCAGCAGTTTATAGGTGGATGGACACCGTTGTTGCTAAGATTGTTGCTAAGATTAGCAAGGAAAATCGAGTTACACCCAGCACCAGTGATGTGCATTTCTCCTTAGCAGCAAGCATCGGCTTCAGGGCCCCAAGATTCCAAGCCCGAGGATGCCCATATGTAACGAGTTGCCAGATGTGAGGTGGACCACCCTCGTCCTTTCATGTACTTTGAGGTGTCACCCAACATGATGCTAGTGCTGTGTAAATAGTGGTCACGCTGTATTTGCTTGGGAATAATGAGAAGAGTCTGTACAGGCTCCGTATGGATGCAACTTCCCTAGGGTTTAAAATCAGAGATCAGTTGAATTCATGGGTGCAGGGGCCTGTGCCTGCCAAGTGCTGACTGTGTCAAGTGAAAAACAGGGATTAAGACCATGGCGAAATGATGGTAAAGACAAGCTCATGGTGGGGTTTCAAAGACAGCAACTACAGCCCAAATCCTCTCCGTATTTATTTTACATCATGAAAGAAAAAAGAGAAATTCTCAATAGAAGAAAAAAAAAAAGAGAGCAAACCAAAACAAAAGAACTAGACGTGGATTCTAGCAGAGCCCAATGTGTGTCAGCTTAAACTCAGGAACTACAGTCGCTTGCCATGAAGCGTGACCTGACGGTGTGTGGCCAGGCCAGATGATTCCTGCCCAGCCATCCTTGCCGAAGGAAGAATCACTAAGGAAGTCTCCATGAATGTTGAACAAATGGTGGTTGAATGAGAACAGGGTGCCAATGTCAGTAGACAAAGAGGGGCCCAGGCAACCCGCAGGTCTTCTCAGAATATCAAGTCTCTCTTCTTTTGTGTTTTGATACACCCAGTGACTTGGGCAGGCTGATGGATGCCAGTTGTGAGCTTCAGGCATGATTCTTCAAAGATGGCTAAACAGGTGGACGAGACATGGCTGCTGGAATGGCCTGGTCATGAGAAGTGTCTTTCTTCCTCAGGCTGAGTGGATGACCCTTCAAGAGTCAGCACATGTGGCAGTGCCTCCAAATGCAGACCAGAATTCAGTAGGGAACAGCTTGTGACCAACGAAGAATCCTTTGGGTCCCAACAGCAAGACTGAATCCCTCAGGGGTTTGGAGGGCACCCTTGGGGCTGAGGCGTTGTGAGGGGAGCTTCCTGGCCTTGAGTTTTCTTTTTGTTATAGAGAACACAGAGAGCTGAACCCTCAGACTTGCACATGCAATAGCTTAGCCTGAGCCTCACAGCTTTTGAAGATGAGAGGTTTCTAGTTAATCAGGATAAAGACAAAGTTTCATATTTAAAAACACCCTGCAAATTTAAGAATGAAGCAATGATAGTTACTGAAATAATCTTTACTGGAATATAGTATTTTATTCTCTTTTCCTATCTGCAACAATAACAGGGTTCTATTAGCTTTTACTTGTACCAAACCAGAGTATCAGATTTCTTTCAAAATTACTTTTTTTCTATCCCTGTTCCACCGCTTATATTTTATGTGTGTGTTTTCATACACAGCAAGGATTCATCAAGAGATCTATTCATAGTTGTACTTTGCTATTTGTAACATTTCTTTTAATGGCTAGATTTACTATTATATTTGCTTTTCATTGTTCACATTAAAAGGCATTGTTGTTTTCTGGCTGCTTTGTTCTTATCCCTCACTAGAATACAGTAGTGTCACTTCTCGCCCTTGCACTGCCCTCAGCGTTAGACCTAACACTCCAGCAGATGTTGCCAGCTCTTTGGAGTTA
This sequence comes from Grammomys surdaster, assembly GCF_004785775.1. NCBI lineage: Eukaryota > Metazoa > Chordata > Mammalia > Rodentia > Muridae > Grammomys > Grammomys surdaster. The sequence continues at coordinate 1,724,441 of NW_021604699.1, read as the reverse complement.
CCGGCTATTACCTGCTGTTTGGAGTATTACCCACCATGTTTGTCCCTTGTTCCCTGGTTGTATATTTTCCTTTTAGGAAAGGTAGGCAGTACTGTGTATCCAGAACTATAAAACTCTCTCCTTCCTTGCTGCCTGCCTGCCTTAGCTTTCTTTCCTTTTCTCCATTCGTCCATTCTTTCTCCCCCCTCTCTTTTGCCTTCTGGAGACAGGATCATGGTGATGAAGTCCCCACTGGCCTTGAATTTGTAATCCTTCATCCTCAACCTCTTTCCCAAACCTCTTTCAGTGCAGATTAATTTTTTCTTATAAAGCTAGGGGACATCTGAATATATTTGCACATTTTTCTTGGACGCCTGCAGCCTGGATGTAATCAGCAGTGAGTGTCATGTCAGAGCTTGGTTTCTCTGCAGCTCGGGATTGTCTTACCATGCAGGTCCAAATGCACGGAACTCTATTCATCTTAACATGATTTCTATCTTGATGTAATTGGTTTGACAACAAAGAGATTGACAACAGAAGATGTGAGGAACTATGAACATTTTGTGCCTATTATGCCTGATATATACATGTATACACACATACACACACCACACACACACACATATATATATACACACATATACATACACACACCACACACCACACACACACATATACACATATATACATACACCACACACACACACACACATATATATACACACATATACATACACACACCACACACCACACACCACACACATATACACATATATACATACACACCACACACACACATATATATACACATATATACATACATACCACACACTCACACACATCACACACACATATATACACACATATACATACACACACCACATACACACATACACATATATATGCACATATATACGTAAACACCACACACACACACATCACACACACACACATATATACACATATATACATCCACACCATGCACACACACATATATACATACATATACATACACACCCCACCCCCCCACACACATACACACATATATGCACATATATACATACACACCACACACACATATATACACACATATATACATACACACCATGCACACACACATATATACACATATATACATACACACACCACACACACACACATATATATATATATATATACATATATACATACACACCACACACACACACACACACACATATATATATACATATGTATATATATATATATCCTATCCTCTTGGTAGCAAGCGCTACTGTTTGCTTTCTGAATTCTTTCTTCCTGAAAAAGTAATGTGTGATTAACAAATCCAAGAGAAGAAGAAATAAAATAAATACTTGATTTAAATTTTTCTAAGTCTGTTAAAGTTTCTCAGGAAATCTCAGATTTCTTGCTTTAATACTTAGTGTTTAACATCTCTTGCTGTGCTTTCAATTGGAAAGTTTAAAAAAAAAATACAAGTACTGAAAGTGATACACCCAAAACTCCGGCGCTCACTCATCAAGGCTAACTGATGTTAATGTGTTAAAATATCTTCTTCAGATCGTCTTTTATGTGAAATAAATAAAGGATTATTGGTAGAGCCAGAGTCTCCTCTGTGTCCTTCCCTGCTAACCTGTCGTGTTGGAGAAGCAAAGGATGGGAGAGGAACTTGTGGCTTGCACAGCTGCAGAGGGAACCATAGAGGGTTCTACAATACTTTCCTTATGAGAGACAAAAATATGTAAAAATGGAGGCATGAGATCTGTACCATCCAAAATTCTGAAAAGATTAAAATTTCATCTAACCTGGTGGGTCCAGACTGCTCCCTTCTGGGATGACTGAGGGTACCCTGTTTCTTCCACGTGGATGTCAGTGAGGTCAGGACCCATGAATGATCATAATGTTTAGAAATTCAAGCCTTGGGGTTATTTTTATACTTGAAGAAACTGAGAACTGGAGATTAACGAAATATGCATTTTCAGAACACATGAGAAATTCATGAACAAGTGAAGCCTAGTCTCATTTTTCCTTGCTTCCTGCTTTTCCCTATTAATTCTTCCATTTTCCAAGCAGCTTGAACCAGAGCCAGTACTTCTAATATTCAAGAAGTCTCAAAATCATGTTCTGTGACTTTAAAAGGCAAAAGATTTTATATGCTCTGAAGAGAAACCAGAGTGTTTTATGCTAGGTTTAAAAACAGGACCAAAACAAACAAACAAACAAACAAACAAACAAGCATTAATCTACCTGCTATTGAATGGGTTTGGATTCTAAAAGGAGAAGTTGCCTAAGAAAACTAAGAGAAATGCTGTTGGGTATAAATATCTTCTTTCCCAAGGCCATGTTATGGAATTAAATGGTTAACTGGACAAAGCTTCCCGGATGTCATGGATTGTCTGCAAAATTCTCATGGGGGATAAAAACAGTCATTTGCGTAGAAATTGGTTGAATACCTCATGGTAGAAAACAGTCATGCTGCTTGCTAATTCTAGAATGAACCCATGCCCAAGGAAGAATCTTTTTATATCTTCTGAAGGAAACGTGTATATCCTCAGCTTTTCTTATTAACGTGGTTGCAGACCACACCCCTTGAGGGTGGGAGATCTGTGCCATCCTCTAGACGCCCACTCTGTGCAGATGCCCTCCGCAGAGGCCTGTGTGTCTTCTCACCCTCGTCACACAGCAGGGTGGGGACCCTGGAGAAGCAGGCTTGTAAGCAGCAGCTGTGAGTGAGTCAGCTTTGACAGAGAAAGTGGCTCCTCCCCAACAGGACAGGCTGCCCATGAAGTTGGGCAGTCTGTCCTCTACTGGTTTGGTTTCTGTACTGTGGTTTTGAAGATGCATTCTTAAGCCAATGAGCACTTGGAGCCATCCCTAATTCTATCATTTGATGATGTGATCCACTTAGAAATGATGGATCACAGCCAGAATTGAACTTGCGCAGTCCCAAGCTGAGCAGTCGCATCTGTAAAATGGGGATGGTGGCTGGTTTAGTTTTGGAAATTGATTCTTATAGGCCTGGGCTGCCACAGACTCTTGGGCTCAGCCTTTCCGGAGGTGAGACTAAAGGCATGTGTTTCTGTGCCCATGTGATGACAACATTTTGATTGCTGTGAAAAGCAGAGTTAATATAGGAAAACCATTTAGCAGAGAGGTTGTGGAACTGCCTGCCCATAGTGGTCGCTGGAGTTGTTGCGAAGCACAGAGCATTAGGAAACAGGCTGTGGAGATGGTGGTGCACAGTTATGAGGATCACAGCCAGGGCATCCGTCCCAGGGCTAGAACGCTTTACCCTATTTTTTCAGGCTTTACCTCTCGCTACCCAACCCCACCCCATCTCTCTCCAGTTTTCAGACCTGAGGAGCAGATACATTTTTCTTCAGGTTTTGCACTATTTCTTTGAGAAGTATGTTGTCAAAAAGACCACAGGGCTCTGCTCCTGCCTGTGGTGTGTGTTGTCCTTTCCTGGGGCTCTTAGTGGGAGCGCTGACTTGCTATCACTGGGGCTGGCAGGGAAAGGTCAGCTCATTCAGGTTTTTTTTTTCCCTCAGTATGTAAGCTGTACTAGACAGACTTGAGGCTCAGAGGAGGCAGCCACTAAAGCCTCAGAGGGGCCAGAATTACTGCAGTGTTTGGAATAACGGAACAGGCTTTCTTTGGAAGTGAAACTAATCCTTAAAATTCTGACCCACAATGGTTTAGTATGGTGAGGAGACTTCATCTGCGACAGGAAGAGGAGTGCTGTGGTAATGAGCGGTATGCCTGTTACAGGATTTTATTTTCTTGCTACGTAACTAACTTGTAAAATTGCTACTTAAATCATGTTAAGAAAAAGAAGTCTTTCAAGATGTATGTTAACCTCTAGGTTCTGTAAGAAAACTTCATTTTTAAGTGACTAAATTTTCAAATAAAATACAGGGAACAAAAACTAAAGGGAAGAAAGAAAGGATTGCAGTAATAAAGATGTTTTCACTCATTGTAGCCAATTTCTTTGTTTCTCAGCCAATCAGAAGGGAAGAAATCATCATAAGAATCCAAAATGGTGACGATCCGGATAATGTTTGTATTTGGGATGGTTTTGTTCTTGCATGTTAATGTGTATCCAAAGTTCTGTGCCTTGTTACCAAACGATGAAGCCTTCTCACAAAGGCAGGGAAGAACACTGACAGGCTAAAACCAGTTCACTTTTCTCAGGCGTTTCTCAGAACACTGCCTGGTCAACTCCCAGCAGACAACATCTTCTTCAGAGGAGGCTAAGCAAGCAGAACAGCTGATCTCACTCTTCTCTCTTGCAAACATTTCCACCTCTTCAGAGGCAAAGGAGTCAACAGTCTGGGCGAAGTCACCGGGAAACTAACTCAACAGGGAGGGAGGACACAGAGAGTAAAGGCGAAAAAGCAAGATTCGCTCCAGGTATTTCATGACACAGTGGACGAGTCACAGGGTACTGATGAGCGGAACCGCGAATTTCATTTCCAGACATCCGCGTCTCTCCTCCAGCATCCCCGTGGGCCACTTTCGTGCTCAACACAGGCTTTAACGAGCAAGAACACGTGTACAATAAACCTTAGCTGTTTGACATTCAATTTCAACTCGGCTTTTAAAATGGCATTAATGGTAACCAACCCATTCCCCCATCCCACTCCACCCCACCCCCTTCACGTCAGCTCCTTTTGGATTTCGTTTGTAAGTTTTACCACTTCAAAATGAGGAATTCTTTGATTATAGAATCTTGGAGTTAGCATGCAATTTCAAAATGCTTTTGTGGCTGACATTTACATATCTTGCTCATTCCAGTTCTCATTTGCATACTGATCCATTATAATAGAAAGAATTTATATTTTTTTCCACTAGCAATTAGAATATCTGAGGTCCCAGCGTCTGATCATATGCCACTTCTTTCCTTCTAAGCTGCTGTTTATAAATTTGTTACTTTCACCAAAGCTGGAATGAGGTTCAGTATGATTCATAATTGTGTTCGCAGAACCTTCAGTGTGTGAGAAATCTTCACAAGATTCTGACGGACATTGGCGGAGGGGAGGAGATTTGTGGCTAGGAACTGGGGCTTTAGATATGGCATGCATGTGCCACCCCACTGAACTATTTATTCCTCCATGTCCCCAAACCTGAACTTCCCCATTAACTGGCAACAAATTTCCTATACTCTGTTGCTAATTGTGCTGGTGACTGCATCTGTCTGCCTTTATAATGCTTCTTTGCCTTCAAGCTGCAGTGAGCTGTGGTCTGGGCAGGGCAGGTGTGTATGTGTGTGTGGAGGAAGGATGGGACAGTGGTGTGCGGGTGTTGTGGTGACCCTACGAAGCCAGTATGTTTTCCAAGCTAAAGTTCATGATTCAATCTAACAGAGGGTGACATTTTAAAGAACCAGCTTGGTAGCAAGTCCTGTGTGTGTCTGTGTGTGTGTTCCTCCTGTAAATCCTTTTCTTCTTTTGGGGGACTTACATATATGCTGAGAGAGAAGCAGGAAGGAAAGGTCTCCAAGGACATCCCCCCCACTCCCCGTGTACCTAGTGTTCTGGGTATTGTCACTGTTCCTTCTATGCCCAAAGAGAATTTAACCTGCAAGGGAGGGTTGTGAAACTTGTCAGGAAACTAAAACAAACAGACAAACAAACAAACCACACACACAAAACAAGGCAAACCAGGCTTCTGTGGTAAATAAGGCTTTCAGTCCTTGCGAGGATAAGACTTCAAGCGCTCATAGGCAGAGAGAGGATTTTCACAAAACATGTCTGCACATTACACGAGCATATAGCAAGATGCAAAAGTATCTAGGATGTGAAACAGAAGATTTAACCAAGAACCTCCTGTTACTCATGGGACATGGCCAGCTGTAACTGCCAGCTATTTCAGTGTCCTGGTTTGCATGCTTCTGGGGTTGGTCTCTGTCCCGGACTGTCCAGACTAACGGTAAACGAAAGCGGTAACCATAAACCCAGTGCGGCTCCAGGAGATCCACGGCGGATCCAGGAGACCCGCTGCTTTTAGCTGTGCCTCATTACTGTGTCAGTGTCAGGACATAGCTCCAAATTCTCTGCAGTCATGAAATTATATTGGGCTATCACTCGAGCACATGGCCAGCCACGGGGGGCGGGGGGGGGGGCGGGACATGTCTCAGGCAAATGGTACCAACACAAAGTTTCTCCTCTAAAGTGTTTCACCACTAAGCTCTTCACTACCAATGTCTAACTTCTCCATAGCTTTAAGAAATGTGCTTGGAGATTGTCCTCAGTGGCAGCTTTTGTCGTCAACAGCCTTTTTGTCTTGTCTTGCTAATAATCTCTGTAGTGTGGGCTCCGGGATAGAGGGTCAGGTTTCAGGAGAACATGTGTTTCATTGTATGGAAATGTGCCCTGGTCTGCAGAGTAAACAGCAGTATCCGAGGAGGGAGACACAAGCCACTGATTACTATCAAAGAGTGCTGGAGCCGTAAACAGTAATTGAGCATCTTTTGAGAAAAGGTAGACGGGCTTTAAGGCAAGGTCTTTGGTTGTCTTTAGCCCCTGTCTATCTACATTCACCAGGCCAGGATCATATATCAGTCTCTCCAGTTCAAAAGGGGTTTTTATTTCTTGATCTGTTATTTGCCATGCTGGGGATGGATCCCAGGTTTGTACTGCCGGGCAAGAGTGCTACTACCAGTGATATACATCTCGGGCCAGGTTCTTTCAATTTCCTATCTTTTTTTTTTTCTGGTTGGGAAAAGAAAATGAGTCAAATTATTCTCACTATTCTTTTACAATTGTAGTAAACAAACACTAATAAAATAACAAGTTTCTTTTTTTTTTAACTCCTTAGGCAACGCAAAGAAGCAAAGGGTCCAACATCACAGAAATCAGACTTACCTCTAATTAAATGATCCTTACGAAACCAAGGCTGTAGCATGAGAATGTTCTATGGTGGTTTAGGATATAGAAGGAGTTAAGAAGCAAAGCTGGGTCAGTCTATTCTTCATGCTGTGGCCTGCAGCAGTGCACACTGAGGCAGGCAGTATGAATTGCAACAAGGCAGCACAAATCCAGGCACCTGTGGACTCCTGCTCCCGGATTTCTTTTGTCACAAAAAGTCTTGCTGTTGTTGTTGTTTTTAATCCTTTCTCCAATGGAGTTAAGGCCGAGTCCCCAACCCCTTCTTGAATGGAGTCAGTGATGACTCTGGTCTTGAGGATGCTGTCAGCCTCTAGATAACTGCAGCTGGGTCAACCAGAGCCTGCAGACTCCGGAAGCTTCTTTATGCTTTATGCATGTAGACATGTGTGCATACATTTTGTGCTTTCCCGAGGAATGACTTATTTTCTGTAACTTACCCCATACACAGGTCTGATGTGTTATTAAAAATCTACAAATTCAGTGATCTGATTTGCAATCTTTAGCTCAAAAAAGTATATTTGTTTATAGATGAATAAATGAATATTAAAAAGTTCTCTGTCTTAGGTGGTAGGAAGATATAGTTTTAAATCTCCACAAAATAGAATAAAGAAAAATTCAATGTAATAATGTTTATTAAATTATACATTCACTTCCAAAGAGTTGTCAAGCTTTGAGTAAAATGTAAAGTGCCCCTGGAGATAATAGTTAAAAACTCTGTTACTCTCTATAAGTATATGTGTGAATTTCCTGTTAATATTTTATTAGTATGTACTCATTGTGTAAAATGATGGATTTACTTATATTTTCATGACTGTGTTTCATGAGCTTTGATTTCATCTACTCTGGCCCTCTCCTGCCCTTGTCCTGCTCTGACTTGCCCGCTTCTGGGGTCTTCTTGAGTCTCCATGCCACATGTATTAGGATACTTATTTTAATATATATTTTGTGAATGTGTGAGACTCTAAGACTATAAAGTTTTATTAATAAATCAGAAATACATCTCCATCAGAAATCATTTAGTGTGGTCACAGCAGTAATTTATTTTATTTAAAGGAATATAGAACATCATTTATATAAGTATTTTATCTCACTGTCCTTTCTATTTCAAATTTTACAAAAGGAATTTAGAATTAGGAAAAAGTCACTATATATTAAAGTTTCAATTTTAAATCCAGTTAAAGGCAGAGCGATTCTTAAATAGGAATACTTGTGATAGACAACTGCTGAAGAAAATTCTCACCCCGTGCAGACCTTAGAGGACTCTGTTGTTACTAATATATAGTTTGTGTTTTTTTACTTTAATTTCTGTTTTATTTGGTTTTAGTTCCACAAGTTTTAGTAACATTTTCATTCTTTTGTTTATTTTATTTTTAAAGACAGTAATGAAGCCATGAAAGGGCGGTCAGGATTTTGTGTTTTTGTACAGGAATAAAGCGAAAGGCTTTTAAGATTTTCTTGTGAAAAACGAAAAGTATTAAGAAAGCATTTGGACAGGGTTCTAATAGGAGCTTTGGGACCAGACTGAAAGTCTATAATTTCTAGAAAAATAATAGAGCACTTAAACGCAGTGACATAATTTAAATTTTTGTTACATTTGATATTAATTAGTAGTCGTGCGCTGTTTTGAGATTAAAACGCTCCAAGGATTCATTTAAAAGACTCTCAATCAACCACCAGGGGTCGCAAGAGGACACGCAATGCCTAGATTGGTTGGCTTCCTTTCGGAGCCAGCCAGCTGTCTCCGCCACCTACCACCGACAAACAATCTTCATGGTCCTAAAGATAAGAGGAAGATCGCATTTTTCAAAGTAGAAAACATGAAGTTTGAACTTGGACTGCAAAATTGTCTCGATTACTGAAATAAAAAGGGATTGAGATTTGAAAAAACGCTTTTGAAAATGGATCTTTAAGGAAGTTGTTTTTTTTTTTTAAGTTGTTAATTAGTAACAAAGAGGCAGATAATGTAAGATTCTGCGTATATGAATGCCTTCTCCCTTTGGCAGTACAAATGAATTAGTGATTGCCTAGTGCTGGGGGGTGGCATTGAGTGGGAGTTGGCATGATGGTTAAGGTGACTGTAGTGTCCCTTTAGGATACAAGACTATCGTTAAATAGATTATGGCGATGGCTGTATCGTTGTAGACATGGTAAAAGTCGTCGAATTGCATACTTCAAATGAATGAACCTTGTTTCACAAATCATAGAGACATAAAACCATTCAAACAAAGGCTTAAAACTATAGCATTGTATGAATATGAAAGTGGAAATTTCCAGATTTATTTTCTTCCATGGGGTTTGGATAATCAGTTATGATGTATTTTATGATTTACATTTCACTGAAATAAATATGAATTGATTTTTGTTATTTCAAGTGAGAGTTGGTCGGTGTTTGGGTAGAGCAGCTCCTGGGGATCGGGAGGACACAGTGCCAGGGGCCCTGGAGCCCAGCTCCTGAGACTTCCCTTCCCCCACACCACATCTTCCTCCAGGACGGTGCTTGACCGCTCCGGTGACTTTTTAGTTCTATAGAACTTCTGGAACCTTCTCTGTCTACTGACATCTATGTGACCTCCTTCATGTTTAGGAACCTTCTCAAGCGCCTCCAGCCAGCCCTGTTCCATGTTTGCACATTTCTTGAGTGAGGCATAGAGTCAGCCTTACAGTCTGAGGTTGTTAAGTCTGCTTTGGAAGCAGATGTTGGAACCTTCTGCTAAATTAGTTGTATTTGGAAGCTTGAGTAAAACATTACTTATATTTAAAATTTTTAATACATTTAGTTTATTTCATTAAAATGCATAATGAAAATTATAAGGATTTCCAAAATTGGAATTTCATATGTAATAAGTGATCTAGCAAGCAGTCACATTCAATTATAGTTAATAAATATACAGCTCACCTCTGCCCCTCTACTTTTAACTCAGCTTTTTAAAATGTGGAAAGTGGTGATACACATTTTTTAGATATATGAATATTTTCGGAGAAATGTGTTTTGAATCAGAAAGAAATAGTGCACACTGATTGACTCCATACTTGCTCTCAACTTTTTTTTTTTTTTTTTGCGAAGAATGATCTTTCCGGGCTCACTTGAGTTCTCTCATTTCACTGGCTTAGTTATTAATTACATAGCCCCAAAGCATGATGGTGTTCTTGTCTCATCTACACAAACACCTTTAAAGGCACTGGAACAAGTCCGTCTGTGGTCCTCTCTTGATATAAGAAGCTGTGACAGTCACCGTGTAAACCTATGGCCTTGCGGTGGTGGGGAAGCGGCTTCACCTTCCTTAAGGCCCTTTTCTTGTTTCAGAAGCAAGTATTTTGTGCTGTCCAGTCCTCCAGTTTTCCAGGATGTGCTATCTCCATCCTTCCCTCATTGTGAGGTTGCCTCCCGTCAGCATCCAAAAGGGCTGGAAGGAGGTAAAGCTTCCTAAAGTCTCCAAGTGAGAAGAGCTGCCTCTGGCCGTGCCATTTCTTAATTAATACTCCCTACAGCAATGGGGATTTATCTGCTAGCCTCTCTCTTCCTGTCTTAATGAATTTTTAGAGTATAAAATATTGGGCTACATTATGTCATTTTTTACATGGACATCATTCTTCTTTGCTTATGCAAATTCCATTCCTTCCTCTCTGCTCCCTTCACCCTCTTACAGCCCCCTTTCTCCCTCCAAGTGGTTCCCTTCTGCTTCTATTATATGTAGACAGACAGATGGATGATAGACGATAGCTAGACTTCCTATATGAGATACACAAGAGTCGTGTTTTCTCTCATCACCTTCCCCTTTCATGCCCCTCTTGGTCCTTTTGCTTCTCTAAGTAATTCCCTCTTCTTACTTTTTAAATTAATTTTTATTTATTCCAGAGAGTTTCATACATATATGCAATGCAATATAATCACACACACACACACACACACACACACACACACACACAGAGTTTCTTCCTCCCAATCTCCCATATCTCCTACCACACAGTCCCTCCCAGCTTCTTGTTGTTTTATTATTATTTTTTTTCTTACTCCACTAAGTTCAGTTAGTACTGCTTACATGTACATGGGTGTAGGGCATCCCCTAGAGCATGGGAAGCCTCCCAGTTACCACATCCTCAAAAAAGAATGATTGTTCTCCTCAGCAGCTATCCACCACCAATAACTCCTCAGCAAGCGGCGAGGCCTGCACCTTGCCTACCCCTTCTACACAGGGAGTTTGATAGGCTTGTTTCTGTGCAGGGAACCACAGCTGCTGTGACTAAAAGAGTGTGGTAGCCATGTCGTATTGTGATGTCTGGAAGACAGCACTTTACAACATCCCTCCCCATTCTCTGGCTCTTACATTCTTTCAACTTCCTTCCAGAGATATTCCCTGAGCCTTGACAGGATGTGTGGGGGTATGTGTAATTAGAAGAAGGAGAAGAAGAAGAAGAAGGAGGAGAAGAAGAAGAAGAAGAAGAAGAAGAAGAAGAAGAAGAAGAAGAAGTGGAAGAGGAGGAGGAAGAAGAAGAAGAAGAAGGAGGAGGAGGAGGAGGAGGAGGAGGAGGAGGAGGAGGAGGAGGAGAAGGAGAAGGAGAAGGAGAAGGAGAAGAAGTAGTAGTGGAGGAGGAGGAGGAGGAGGAGGAGGGAAAAAAGAAGGAGGAGGAGAAGGAGGAAGAGGAGGAGGAGGAGGGAAAAAAGAAGGAGGAGAAGAAGAAAGAGAAGGAGAAGAAGAAGAAGAAGAAGAAAATAAAGAGAAGAAGGAGGAAGAGGGGGGAGGGAGTGGAGAGGGGGAGGGGGAAGGGAGAAGAGGAAGAGGAGGAGAAGAAAAGAAGAAGAGGAAGAAGAAGAAGAGAGAGAAGAAGAGGAGGAAGAAGAGAAAGAAGAAGAGGAGGAAGAAGGTGAAGGAGGAGGAAGAGGAGGAGGGGGAGGAGAAACCCCATGGGTGCTCAGTCTCTTATTTTCATTCCTTGGACCATTTATCCAGCTTTCCACTTACTGCAGTCCATTGCAAAACAGAAGCACCTCTGGTCAAGGTTGAGAGCAGCCCAGGTCTACAGTATAAATGTAAGTATTTAGAAGTCATTTGATTGCATTACCATGTAGCAAAACAAACAAACAAACAAACAAACAAAACAACAAAAAAGAAACAGAAAACAAACAAAGAAACAAACAAACAAAAACCCAATAGCAGGTTCTGCTCTGGTGCCTGTAACTCATTCACAACGGGCTTTTGACCACGATTACTGTACCAGGCATAAACTTTCCTCCTGTGGAGCAGGACCTTGGTTTCAATTAGAAAGTGATTAGTTAGCCCGTAAGAGTTATGTACCAGTGTGCCTGGCTTGCCTGGCAGGTCAGTGTTATAATGCAGGGGCAAGTGCTGGGAAAGGCCAGTGATGTCCTTAGCAGCCTGCATCACACCTTCTGCTGCTATGGAAATTATCCAGCAGGAAGGAGGATTCCTGCTAAGTTTGGGTTGATTTTTCTATGTACTTCATGCAAAGTGAGTGGTGTTAGAAAAAAGATTTATCATTTATGTAGTGGTCTTTTGAGTGTCTTTTCTGTCTCTTTGACCAGTATCTCCTAGGGAAGTATTTCATTGCTTTCTCTGAAATTTTTATTTAGTAAGCCATGTATTCTGGGAGTGACATTGTCTACCTATGCAGGAAAATTTTGTGCAAACTCTGATTTTTTTAGAGTTATACTTTGAAATTAGCTTACTAAGTAGTGTATTTTCACAAAACTTTTTATTATACCCTTAGTTTTATTGAACCCATCTACCACCCCATCTTCTCCAGCACTCAGACTCCTACCTGCTCAATCATGTAAACCCCAGGATTCCTCGCTCTGTTCTCTTCACACACACACTCTATCATCCTTCCAATCGTCACTATTATTTCCCCCAAATATTTCATTTATTATTGTTTTATGTGCCCACATGTTTGCCTGACATGTTTATATGTGCACAATGTCCATTCTTAGTGCCCTTAGAAGCCAGAAGAAGGCACTGGATCCCTGGAACTGGAGTTAATAGATGGTTGTAAATTGCCATGTGGGTGCTAGGAGCTAACCCAGGTCCTCTGCTAGAATAATAAGAGCTCTTAGCCACAGAGCCATCTCTCCAGCCCCTGATTACTCTTCTTAAAACTGAAGTTGCACAACAGTAGGAGTCCATGTAGGTTTCCACAAACCTTCCTTTGGGTTAGCCTGACCATCCATCCACCAAGCAGCGTCACCTGTCCTCCCATGGCTCCCCCTGCATATGCCATTCTTCCCCAGCATTCCATTTCTCTGCCTCTGTGCTCCCTGCATTCTCTTCCTCCTCTTACCTTAATGTGTCCTGCTCCCAAAAAGGTTCCCTTCTAGTTTCCTTGCTTTTTACTTACGTCTTAAGTTAAACACACAAGACTAAAGATTGGAAGCTAGGATCAGCATAGTAGACAGAAGATTCAGCTTTTGACTTTTGGGGCTTGAGTTACCACACTCAGCTAAACGTTTTAGTTCCATCCATTTACCATCAAACCTCATGATTTGATTTCTCCTTACAGTTGGGTAACAGTCCATTGTGTGAATGTGTTGCATTTTTATTATCCATCCATCTGTTGATCGCTCTCTAGGGTCATTCCGTTTCTCAGTCACTGTGAATACAGCAACCATGAACCTGAATGTGTAAGTGTCTCTGTACAAGGGTCTAAAGTCCTTTGGGCATCAGCCCAGGAGTGGTATAGCTGAGTCAGATGGAAACTCTAGTTCTAGTTATTTGAGGAACTTCTTTCTGATTGCTAATATGGTTGCTCTACTAGTTTTCACTCCCACCACAATGTCCTTTCTGTCACACTGGTGCCAGGATGGTCATTTATGTTCCCAGATGACTGCCATTCTGAATGATGTGAGATAGAATCTTAGAATACTTTTACTCTGCATTTCCCTGATGCATAAGGAGGATGGGCTGGAGAGTGGTATGTAATGATGTTTCTTACTGTTGTTGTTGTCGTCATTGTTGTTGCTTTATTTCTCCCACAAGCTAATGTCATCCAAGAGGAGGGACTTTAAGAAAATGTCTCCTACAGATCCAGTGGAAGGCAAGCCTGAAGGGCATTTTTTAAATTAGTGATTGAGGGAGGAGGGCCAAGCCTACTGTGGGTCGTCCCATTCCTGGGCTGGTGGTCTTGGGTTGTACAAGAAAGCAGGCTGAGCAAGCCATGAGGAGCAAGCCAGTAAGCAGCACCTCTCTATGACCTTTGTATCAGCTCCTGCCTCTAGGTCTCTGCCCTGTCTGAGGGTCTGTCTTGACTTCCTTTAATGATAAACTGTGATGTGGGAACTGTAAACCAAACAAACTGTTTCTTCCCAAACTTGCTTTTGGTTTGTGGTGCTTCATCACAGCAATAATAATCCTAACTAAGACAAGTTGTTATGAAATATTGTGTTGGGGTTGATTGTGAAAGGACTTTGGAACTTGGGGCTAGAAATACCCAACAATGTATAATAGTTCCCCTTTTGAAAGTCTGACTGTGGCTGTGCCCTGGTTTTGAGTCAGCTGTGATTAACAAGAGACTGGGACCACTGAAGCAAAACCTTTGCATTACTGGGACAATTGATGCTGGTTGGGTGGAGCTAAAAATTCAGCTGTGATTAGGAAGAGATCAGCATCACTGAGGTGAAATCTTCTAGGATGTGTTTCCAAAGAGTCATCACACAGAAGTGGCCAAAGTTGTACCTTGTGTTAGCGGCCAAACTTGTGTAAGAAACTTGAGTGTAAGAGTCACTCAGCTGGTACTGATTTTGAAGGCAAAGAGGCTTCATGGATAGCAGCTGAGGCTTAGCAGGAGAGGCTATTGGTGAATGTGCAGCCTCAGTGGCAATTGAAGGCTCAAGGCTGACGGGGTCATTCAGAGAAACTGAAGCTTGGCACCATGAAGAGAGCCAAGGAGAGGCTATTGGTGAAAATAAATACCAATTACAGCAGAAGAGCCTAGCATTTTGGAGATGCCAGTATTGTTGGATGACCACTAAGAACAGCAGCAGCGGTAGAGTGGAGCATTCCTGAGCTCACAAGACAAGCTGTGTGTGCTGCAGAAGATGCAGCTGGAGAAATGACCCAAGCTCTCTGGAGGAACACAGAAGATGGTGGGTGGATCCCAGACATCGGGCACTGTATTATTTCTATTGTTTGGAGAATTGGGTTTTGTTTTCATCGGTTGGTGACTGTGCCCTGGTTCTTTCCTCTTGAAGTTTGAATATATTTAACTTTGATTTTTACAGGAGCCCACAGTCGAGAGATTTTGAACTTTTAAAAAGAATTTTGGATTTTTAAAGCAACTGGATGTTTTAAAGGGACTGAATTTTTAATGCATTTGAATCTGTAAAGACTGTGGGACTTTTAAAGTTATTTATGTTTTTAATGTGAGATCTTAGGGACCAAAGAGAAAGGAAAGATTGTATTTTAACAGTGATGAGTTGTGTGTCAAGCTGACATGCAGTCAGTTATGCTGGATAGTTTTTTTTTTTTTTTGTCAACTTGACAAAAGCTAAAGTCATCTGAGAGGAGAGAACATTAAGAAAATGCCTCCATAAGACTGGACTGTAGGCAAGCCTGTATATAAGACATTTTCTTAATTAGTGACCGGAGAGAGAGGACCCAGGCCCATTTGGATGGTACCATCCCCTGGGCTGGAGTTCTGTGAGAAAGCAAGCTGAGCAAGTTGTGAGGTGCAAGCCAGTAAGCAGCACTTCTCTTTGACTTCTGTATAGCTCCTGCCTCCAGGTCGCTGCCATGTTTGAGGATCTGTCTTGGCCTCCTTTAATGATGGGATACAACATGGATGTGTAAACCAAAAACTCTTTTTCCTCCCAAAGTTGCCTTTGGTTATGGTGTTTCATCATAGCAATCGTAACCCTAACTAAGGCAGGTATTGAGCATGTTTTTTTCCAAAATTTATTTTTTATTTCTAAGAATTTCATACATCCATACAATGAAATATGAGGCTATCTACCCACAATTTCCTCCCTCCAACTTCACCCCTACCGTCCCAATATGCCTCGTCCCAATTTCACATTTTTTTTTGTTTCAGAATTTCATACATTCATGTGTTTTGATTAAATCTATCCTCAGTTTATTCTTTTCAAATTCTTTCCCTGTCCACCTTTACCATTTCCTCCCAATTTTACGTGTTTTATTTTTAAGACCGCTCAGTGATGACAGTAAGTCCAGGGATGTAGGCCAATTTGCTGCAGTGTGAGGTGAAGGACAATCTGCTGCGGCATGAGTAGCCTCTTGGGAGCCACATACCTAAAGAAAACAGACCCTCTTGCCTCAGATAATTGTCAGTTGCCAATAGCTCCTCAACTGTAGTATGAGGAAGACTTCATGGTCCCCCACACCCAACCACACTGGGACGCTTTCTGACTTGATCTAGTGTGTATACTCATAGCTACGGTGAAAGCAACTGCCCTGTCCCGTGCAGAGCATGATGGTTTGCTGTAGACATCCATCACCTCTGCCTCCTACAACCCTTCTTTCTCTATCCCAGGATGATCCCTGAGCTTTGTGGAGAAAGGGTATGCTATAGATACCCCATTTCAGCATGAGCACCTGGCAGTCTCTTATTCTCTGCACAATGACCACTTGTGGGTCTCTGTGTTAGTTAATATCTATTACAAAACGAAGATTCTCTGATGAGGCTTGAGAAATGCACTAATCTATGAATATAAAGGTAAGCGCTTAGGGGAAAGTCTACTATTATGTCCATTTAGCTGACATAATAGTAGTAAGTAGTAATAGTAGTAAGTTCTCTTCTAGGGCCTATCACCTAGCTGGTTCTTGGTCCAGTTAATGGTTCCAGGCATGGTTTTGATTTTGAGGGGTGGGCCTTAAATCCAATCAGACACTATTTAATTATCCCAATAACATGCATACCACTATTGAATGATTGGGCATATCTTGCCAAGCCATTTACTGGTGTAACTCATAGGATTCACTGCTGGGTAAGACTTGGTTACTTTCCTCCCCAGTAGTGAGCATAGCACCTTGTATCATCATGAAAACTATGAAAGAGATGAGGCTTCCAGGTCAGTATCAGCTTGATTGCTTTATGGTCTATGACTCAAGTATGTGGCATCTTAAGAAATATGTTCTTTTTTCTGTAATTTTAATTTTATGTATATGAATGTTTTGTCTGCATATCTACTCATGTACCATGTGAGTGTCTGTTGCTTGTGGAGGCAGGAAGAGGGCATGGGATTCCCTGGGATTGGAGTTCCAGACAGTTGTGAACTGCTGGAAATGGAACCTATGTTTCCTGGAAGAGCAGCCAGTGCTCTTTAACTGTTGGACTTTCTCTCCAGCCACTAACAATAGGGTCTTACAGGCAAGTTCTGGAGGGTAACCAACAGCAAAGGCCATGATCTGTAATATTTATAGATTTATGATATATTACTGATCAATGACTCAAAAAGTGGTAACCCAACCCCAGTATTGATACCTTATGGTGTCTGGGAGAGACATTATCTTCTTGTTATATTTAAACTTTCTATGTGTATATGTATATATTTTAGGAAGTGTCTAAAGTAATAGGCTTCCATATCATTTTTCAAAGGTCTTTAGTGTTGGTTATCCTTCCTCATACTCCCTTCTTCACTCTTCCCTCTCATGGACCACTCTACTTAACGTTTCTTGATCTGCTTTTCCTTTATATCGTCTGCATTCTATTCATTCTGCCTGAAATTCCCTTATTCCCTAACTGGTGTGGGTTATTCCAGTCTAAACAAATGCATCTAAAGCCTCCAAGCTAGGATCCACATAAGAGAGGGAACACGGAGAGCTGTCTCTCTAGGTCTGGGTTACCTCACTCAGGATGATTATTTTCAGCTTCATCAATTTACCTATTAATTACACAGTTTCACTTTTCTTTATACCCAAGTAATAGTCTTGTGTGTATGTACCACATTTTCATTTTCCATTCATCATTTGGCAGACATCTAGGCCGGTTCTGTGTTTCGGCGATTGTTCATAGAGCAGCAATGAGCATGGATGAACAAGAATCTCTGTGGTAGGGTATAGAACCCTTTGGGTACATGTCCGGCAGGTGTATATGTGGACCACATGGCAGGTCTATTTATAGCTCTTTGAGGAACATCTACATTGTTTCCA
The DNA here is from genome assembly GCF_004785775.1 of Grammomys surdaster. Taxonomy (NCBI): domain Eukaryota; kingdom Metazoa; phylum Chordata; class Mammalia; order Rodentia; family Muridae; genus Grammomys; species Grammomys surdaster. Next base: position 1,706,455 of record NW_021604699.1, on the reverse strand, counting down.
TAGTGGCTATACCAGGTTGCATTCCTACCAACAATGGATATGTATCTTTGTTCCCCATTTCCAGGTTAGCATTTCTTGTCATTTTTTGTCTTTTGGTCTCAGTCATTCTGACTAGAGGAAGATATAATCTCAAAGCAGTTTTAATTTGCGTTTCTCTGATGGTTAAAGATGCTGAATTTTAAAGTGTTTCTCAGCCACTCATGTTTCATCTGATACTGATTTTTTCCCCTAAGCATATTTGTCATTTGTATAAAGAAGACTATTGATGTTTCTGTGTAAATTTTCTTCTGTTTTGCTGACCGTGTTTATAACACACACACACACACACACACACACACACACACACACACACACACACCCCAGTTTTTTTTTCAGGGTTTGATTAGGATTGCTGAGCTATTTGGACTGAGAAAATACATCATTCTTAGTCTCTCAAGTGTGATCCAGCTGTTGTTTTAATATGAACTGACAATAAGTTTGTATATATTCGTCCATTGGTTCTGTTTTCTTAAAGAATTCTGACTAATACAGGTATTTTTCCTGGATCCCTATATTCTCAAGGGATGTTGGGTTTTGCTGAAGGACGTTTCTGCCTCTAACGAGATGTTTGTGTAGTTTCTGTCTCTGACACTGCTTATGTGGTGCATTATATTTACAGACTTACATGCTGTTGAAACACCCTAGTATCTCTGGGGTGGGGCCAGCTTGATCATGGTGGATGATCTTTTTTATGTGATATGGAATAGAGTTTGAGTGTTTTATTGAGAAACCTTGCATCTATGCTTACCAACAAACTTTGCTTTTGATTCTTTTATTTGTTGGGTCTTTTTCTAGTTTTGATATTAGAGTAATACTAGCATTATAAAAAGTTTGGAAGCCTTCTCTTCTATTTTCTCAAATAATTTGAGTAGTATTGATATCAGTTTTTCTTACAAGCTCTAGTAGAATTCTCCAGTGAATCTATCTGACCCTGGGATTTTATTTTAGTTAGGAGATATTTTTTTATTACTGCTTCAATATTATTGCTCATTAGAGATGTGTTTAAATTATTTATTTTATTTAATTTTAGTATATCATATAGATCTAGAAATTTATTCATTCCATTTGTGTTTTTCCATTTAGTCACGATTTCTTGAATTTAAAGAATTCATTGCAACATCTTCATTTTCAACTTAAATTTCATTAATTTTGGTCTTCTTTCTCCTTTTGGTTAATTTGACCTAGAGTTTTTTTTTTTATCTTTTTAAAAAGAGACCACTTCATTTTATTCATTTGTACCTTTTCATTCCAGTTTTATTAATTTTAGCTATAATTTTGATTATTTCTTCTAATCTACTGTTTTTGGGGTTGAGATGTTCTTGTTTTTCCTAGGCTTTAAGACATATGCTTCCTTTATTAGAGATTTCTTAAATTTTTTGATGTTAGTTATTACTGTTACAAACATTCCTTTTATGACTATATACACTGTGCCTTGTAGACTTTGGTTCTAGAAAATTTTAAGTTTCCATTTGATGTCTTCATGTGACATATACATCACTTAATGTTGGGTTGTTTGAGTTCTAGTTTGTGTACTTTTTGTAGCTTCTGATGTTGTTGATACTCATCTTCAGCATCTTTAGTCTGTTGCAGCCAGGTAGAATACAAGTTATTCCAATTTCCCCACATTTGTTGAGCCGTGCTTTGTGTTTTAGTATGTCACTGGTTTTGAAGAAAGCGTTATGGACTGCTGAGAAAATGAATATTCTTTAGTGTTTCACTGAAATATTCTGTAGTTATTTGTCAGGTTTATTTAATTTATGATGCCATTCAACTCTATTGCTTTTCTGTTTAGCCTTCGGAAAGTAGAGTATTTGTCATCCACTATCACTATGTTGTAGTTAATCTGTGGCTTTCCATCCAGTAGCACTTATTTCATGAAATTGGTTGTATCTGTATTTGCTACATATATATTAAGAATTATAACATCTTAATAGATTGTTCTATTTATGAATATGAAGTAAACTTCTTAATCTCTTTAACTATTTTTGGTTTGAAGTCTTTTTGTTTAGATATTAGAATAAATGTCTGCTTAATTCTCAGTTCAACTTGTTTGCTCTCTCTCTCTCTCTCTCTCTCTCTCTCTCTCTCTCTC
>NW_021604699.1:1701845-1704224 GCF_004785775.1 Grammomys surdaster | reverse complement strand
CCCCCCCCCCCCCACCCCTTTCCTTAAGATGCTGTCTGTCTTTCTTGGTAAGGTACATATTGGTAGAAGCAAAACAGATAGATCTTGTTTTCTCATAAAATCTGCTAGTCTGTGTCTTTTTGCTGAGGAATTGAGACCATCAATACTTGGAGTTATTTGTAAGTGTGTTTGAAGACCTGGCATTTTGTTGATTTTGTGGGGTATTGCTACTGCTTATTTATTCCCTGTGTCATCTTTGGCAAATCTATTTTTCTCTTCAGAACAAAATATTTTTTTTACCAGTATTCTGGCTTAGTGGTCATTAATCTCACTAGTGTACTCTTATTAGGAAAAGTGTTTATTTCTCCTTTCCTTTATTATAATAGTTTTGCTGGTATTATAGTCTGTGTTCACAGTTGTGATCTTTCAGAGTTTGGTCATGATGTCTCCTCACAACAATAGAATAGTAACTAGGACATATTTCATGCAGAGTTATTTTCTTTTGTTTTTGTTTTGTTTTCTTCCTATCTTGTTTATTTGGTGTTCTGAAGGCTTCTTGTACTTGCCTTGGCATCAATTCAGATTTGAGAAATTTTCTTATATAATTTTATTGAAAATGTTTTCTGTGTCTTTGGTGAATTATTCTTTTCTATGCTTATAATTTAAAGACTTGGTCTTTTCATGATGTCTCAGAGAGTCTCTTTGTTTTGTCCTTGTATGTTTAAAAATTATCACTGGTATTTACTATGCAATCTACTTTTCTACTTTGACTTGTAGCCTTGATACTCCATTTTCCACATAACCCGATTTGTTGGTGAGATTTACCAGAGTTTTTTATTGAATTTTTTAATTTCTAGAATAATTTCCATTTGTTTTTTCTACAGCAATTCTCTTTACTGAATTTTATTCTCATTTCTTGGGCTGATTTCTTTATTTCATTCTGCTCTTTGGTTTTGTTTTCTTGGAATGCATTCATGCCTTCTTTGATTTATTTGAAATTAGTTATAACTATTCATTCAAATTCTTTGTCTGGGAGTTCTTCCAAGTCATTCTCATTAGGAGCTGTTTCTACAAGACTAATTATCTTCAAGGAAGTCATGTTGTCTTGTTTTTCTCATGTTTTTATTTCTGTCCTGGGACTTGAGCAACTAGAGTTAGTTTGTTGCTTGAGCTTTTCTTTCTTTTGTGTTTTTTGTTTGTTTGTTTGTTTGTTTGTTTTGTTTTAGTTTTTAAAATTAGAAAAACAAATTCTTTCTTACAGTGGTTGTATTTGCAATGTTCAGGAGAGGACTAAGTTGTAGTAGAGTTGAGGTATCATTTCCCATGATGGGACTGACATTTAGAGCCAGAGGCTTTTATCTCTTATCTCTTATCTTAAGAGATAAACTGGGAGATACAGAACTTTTCATGTACCTGTGGTCATAAACTCTCCTCGTCTACCTTCAGGATCTATACATAACTCCTTAAAAAATCTAGATTCTGAATATGAAAAAAGATGTTATAATTGTGACCCTGTCTCATATACATCTCCCTTGTTACTGAGTTCCTCAAGATAGTGAACCATCTATGTAGAGGAATAACATGACCTGAGTTCTGGGTGGACAGCCCTGGAAAAAGGAGGTACCCTGTGTTGTACAAAAGATCAAACTGAGAAATATGAAAGCAAGTTGCCAGCAAAAACAGTGGCTTTTATTTGTTTCTGGGAAACAAGACTGTCCTCATTGCAGAGATTCAGACTCACAAGATAAAGACTGGAGAGGTTAGCTGGAAAATGTTGATGACTGACTTACTTTTTAGAAAATAATATCATATGCAATATATGTATAATGTATAATATACATAAAATATGTAAATACAATATGTAATATATAAAATACTAAATGCTATATAGCAAATACTGTATACCATGTACTATAATGTATAATATATAATAGAAATATAATATGTAATACAATATGTAATATATAATATGTAATACATAATATATAATATATAAAACCATTATATACTTATATATAATATACTACATATAAATTATATACATATACGGTATGACTATGTATCTACACATGTGGCAGTGTGAGACAGTGGGCTGTAAGAGGCAGCTGGGTACCTGGTCAAGCAGGCTTTGAACCCTGGAGACTCTCAGGGATGGTAGGAGTTTGGCTTTGCTCCTGTGACCCCTGGCTGCTTTCACATAGCCACAGTCCTCTACAGCCCCTCCCAAAGAGAGATTTGTGGCCATCGGTCACATAGCACAGATAGAGGGCGTGACTACAGACCACAGAGCTTCAAGACATCTCCATATTAATGAGATACCTAAAGGCCAGAGGGCTTAGCCAATTAAGCATTTCTTCCCAAATTCTCCTCCTTGCAAAAGGTATTTAATCTCAGGATTGT
>NW_021604699.1:1676622-1701745 GCF_004785775.1 Grammomys surdaster | reverse complement strand
CCCCCCCCCCCCCCCCCCCCCCCCCCCCCCCCCCCCCCCGGGAAGATTATAGTTTCATCCATTTTCTGCCATGACAATAAATATCTTAAGACCATATCTTAAGACCTCTAGGATTTTATGTGATATTGACTTATCTCATTTCTTGTATTTTCTTGATGACTTTTTAAAATAATGTTTAAAATAGTTTCTTGGAATGAGTTAAGAAAGACTCTCTTTTACCATGTAAAATAAACATACTGCTTGTGTTGCCTAACATCATAGTGATGGAGAAAACACAAAAGCTTTACCTTCATGGTTCAGAACTGAACCAAGATGCCCACTTTTAACATTTTATGCAATACAGTTTTAGAAGTCCTGTCCAGTGGTACCTAGATAACAGGAAGAAATGAAACATACATAAGTTAGGAGAAGTCTAAGAATCTACAAAGACTCCACTAAGAGAAGTCAGACTTTTAAACTAAGACTGCAAGTTATAAAATCAATATACAATATCCAGTAGTTTTTCTTACCCAACCTACTTCCCCTTTTATCCTCCCTTTTTCTCTCCAGTCTTTCTACTCCCTTCCTCCCATAGGGTTGATATGGAATCCAAGGTTTTATATCTGCCAGTTTTCTATCATTGAGGTATATGCTAGCCCTGCAATCAGTAGTTTTCTACCATTGAGATATACCCTAGCCCTGCAATCAGTAGCATTTGTCTATGTTAATAAGAAACTGAAAGAAAGAAACCAACAAGGCAGTTCATGAGTAGGAATTTCAATTTACAGTAGCCACAAAATTTCAAGTCCCTAGAAATCTAACCAAGGAGCTGAATGGTGTGTAAAGGAAAACTACAAAACAATGATGAAAGAAATCAAGGCTGACATTTAAAACATATTAATAAATCAGGAGAATTATTATTTGAAAGGCCATAATATCTAAAATAATCTATAGAACCAAAACACCTCTATTAAAACACCCACAATTATTATAAATAGAAAAAATCTGAAATTTGTATACAACCATAGAAGGTTCTAAATTATTCTAAATTTAACAATCCTTAGCAAACAAAACAAAACAAACCTCTGCCCCCAAAACCAAAAACACACAACTGGAGACATTACATTATTTGACTGCAATTATACTGCAAAGCTGTGGTAGAAATAAAGGTGTCACAGTAGTATAAAAACAGACATATACACCAACAGAATGGGGTCCAGAACCCAGAAATCAATACACACATGTACAGTTTTCAATGATGCTTACCATAAAGCCTTAAGATTGGCCCCAAGAACACACACCAACAGTCTTTTCAAATAAGTTGTGGTAGGAAAACTGGCAATTCATATTGTAGATCCAAAAGCATAGCTCTCACCTCAAAGGGGATAAGAGTTTATTCTTGAGGCAAATCTGAGTGTCCATAGCCCAGAAACATGCACTGAAGTTGTCCCCAAGGACACACTCTGTGGTAGAAGTGGTAATATGAAGTTTAATTAATTACTGAGCCAAGACAATGATAAATAGAGGTGTTTGTTAAATTCATTGCTGGGGAGCCTGGGCAAGTTACAGCAAAACAAGGTTCAGATGTTGTTGGTTACATTCTTAGCATTTGGGCTAGTGGAAGCTAGTGATCTGTTTAGTATGGATTTTTAAGGTTTTGAGACTCACAAGTATGTTAGTTCACACACAGGGGTGACAACTAATAGCACAACACTATTGCAGGTGTAGTTGAACTTGGGTATCTGAACTCCACCGAATGTGTTTCTAGAGCAAGTTGTCACAGATTTGAGTTGAAAAATTATGAATCTAGGGCTTTGTTTTCTGTGTCTTATAACTCAGCAATGGTTAGCAGTACCTGGCCAAGTCCCATTTCCTCCAAGCTGAAGGGCATCTTTAATGTATTGTCTTTTTTCCCAATGATAAACTCAGCTGGTTTTAGCTTTTGTTTAGTTCCTCATCTCCCAGGAGTCCATTGAAGAGACCCTGTAACCAGTTCTGAGGTTTTGGCTATTGTTTAAAAGAGTCCCTTATAATAATATGTAATATCTCCCCTTAATGGTGAAGAACCATGTAGTCATTTGTCCATTTTATAGGCTATCCAGTAATTGTTTTATGAAAAGATAACAGATGTTTTTCAATAGGGGCCAATCTCAGATTTAGAAATAATGGAGAATGTCTTTGGCAAAGGAAACACAGTACAAATTTTACAAATGGACCTAAATATTTGTCCAGTAAAATGAGTTTTATGATTATAATGAAATTCATCAGGAATGCCACAAGAAGAAATATTGGATTTTAATGAGCTTTTCCTACTACTAAGAAGATGGCTTCCTGGCAAGAGAAAACTTTAATCCAGTGGGAAAAACACACGAACCAGCGGTCAGACACATTTATGTCTTTGTGTTGGAGACACTGGGATAGACTCCAATTGGTAGGCTTTAAATGTCCTATTTGGCAAACAAATAGAACATAAACTCTTTGTTCTCAATGCCAGTATATGTTACTGTAAAGCTTTATTATTGTAAATAGAAAGCTGGGCTTAATTTTTTTTACATTAGTATATTTAATTTTGACCTTGGGAATTATTAATAAATTTTAGTTACAGTGAATGTGTATATAAGCTTCAAATTTTTATCTTTTAAGTTTGCTTGCTTTTACATTATGTTGTGTGTGCTTGTGTGGGAGTGTAGACATGCCCACAAGCAACAGTGCACATGTGGAGGTCAGAGGACAACTTGCAAGAAGTGCTTCCTCGTCCTCCATCACACAGGTCTCAGGATTAAAACTCAGGCTGTTGAGCTAGCACTTTCCCTGCTGAGGCATCTCACTGTTCTGTTGCTATCTTTTATAAACTTAAAAAAAATAACTTAAGCTTCCACTTTTGTTTCAATCAGTCTCTTACTGCTTTAGAAAAATTGCTAGGAAAAATATATTTGCCATAAAAAAATCTTTTTTTTAATATTATGAGACAAAGCAACATAAGTCAATGTATGAACTTATTTAAAACTGTTGAATGTAAATTACATTGATGGCATAAAGGTAATTTGTCACATTTTAAACTATAGTGTTTTGTCTGTTATGTGTTTTAGGTAGAAGTTATTATTGCTTAGCTTTTAAAAAAAAGCCCTTTATGGACTGGAGAGATGGCTCACAGGTTAAGAGCAGTGGCTGCTCCTCCAGAGGTCCTGAGTTCAGTTCCCAGAAATCATATGGGTGGCTCATAACCAACCATAATGAGATCTGGTGCCCTCTTCTGGCCTGCAGGCATACCTGTAGGCAGAATACTGTATACACAATAAATAAATAAATCTTTAACAACAACAACAACAATAACAACAGCCCTTTATATATTTTAGCAAGAGCTGGCTAACATAAGAAACTACCCTGGACATGAACTTAGCAAGACAAGGCAGGGAGAAAATATGTAGAATCAAATATTGCCACCTATTAAGTCTGTAATTATAACTTTGGATACAGGAAGCAGCCTGAATACCTAGTTACTTGTAAGTAGCTCCTACACCTCAGAGGATGAAGGGAGAGGAGGAAGAGAGGCTGTCCTACGCTACAGGCTGCACAGGAGCCTTCCTGCTCAGATTGGTGAGACTGGGTCCCAGGACATTTGTGTACTTATTTGTAAAAGAGCTAAAACCTAAACTGAACAATTTTTAAAGACATACTATTACACTGTATCTTTCAGAGACTTATTCCGGCAGTTCAGTATCACAGGCAGCACAGGAACTGATGTTATGAGCACACTGAGTCTGACGATTGGTTGAACACAGAGGCTCTAGATCAAATGTTAGCTTTTTGGGAACAATGCTTGCTTTATCTTAATAACTTTATAATATGCATATAGAGCAAATTATATATTAAATTATCTAATCTCCTAATATTATTTGTAACAGAAGGTATCACCTATTAGCAATGAGTTAATGCTAAGTGGCCATTTTATTTTTCCATTCGCAAAAACAGTGATTTCAACATTGACAGAATAGATTCATACTGTGCATTTAATATGGAATGAAGCCCAGAAACTATATAAAAGCATCTGTACATATAAGACAGCCTTTTAACTAAAAAAGAAAAAAATCTTTTAAATTTATGTCCTCAAATTGCTAGCAAAAAGAAGTTTATCAATTTATTGATTTAATAAATATATTAATATTATAAATGTAATAAGTCAAATATTTAAAAATTAATATTAAATTTTATAAATTTAATAAAATCATATTTTAGCAATTTAATCACCTCAAAATGTACAATACCAATTTTCCGACTTGTAAACTCTCAGTCTTCTCATTTTAAAGCCCAGATTTCTAGAATGAAACACTTGAAAATGTTGTATCTGGATCATTCCACTAGGAAGCTCAAAATAACATTTCAGTATCTACGATTATGTTGGGATTTGTTGAGATTTAGTCTTTGTATGACAGGTACCTGTTTTTAGTCCCAAATATTACAGGTAACCTTCTAATCTTATATGTACAAGTGGTTTGCTTGCATGTATGTCTGTGTCCCATGTGTTCATCTACTCCCATGGAAGCTAGTACAGAGTGTTAGATTCCCCTTGTGAGCTGTACAGTGGGGGACAAGACTCAAACATGGGTCTTCTCAAAGGGAAGCCAATGCTCTAACCAGTGAGCTATTTCTCCAGCCCATACAATAGCTGTATTTTAGTTAGATCTGGCTAAGAACCTAGCATAACTGCTTTTCCAAAAGCTGCAGTACGAGACAGAAGTGGGCAGGAAGTAGTTGGTTAGAGAAGGATAGTACAACAGGCAAGAACTGGCCCATATGTATTAATGCCATAATTACAAACTCAAAAGTCATTCTAAATTTTTATATTAACACATAGATATCTAAAGTAGACATTTCAAGAACGATAATTTTAGCACAACAAGTTAGAAAATCTAAAAATGTAGTGACTACAGATTTTTATTTATTTTTTAGGAATTTTAGAGTCAAAGTAAATTTTGCTTTCTGTGATTTTAAATTAAAAAATGGCATATTAAAAAACAATGATATGAAAACAATTGTCATCAACACATGTAACACAATTAGACTGAATAAGAATGCCTTCTTTAAACCATTTTTAAAACACATTATTGTTGTGTGTGTGCACACACAACACACACTGAGTCCGAGTCTGTATGAGTGCCCATGCCACAATGAGCATGTAGATGCCAGAGGACAACTTAGTGGAGTAGGTTTTCTCCTTCCATCCACCTTTACTGGTTCCTAGTGGTTTGGGTTGTCAGGCTTGCAGGGCAGCACATCTACCCACTGAGCCACCTTGCTGGCCTAATAGAAGATTCTTAGAACTGTAGTAAAAATTTTATATCACTTATAGAAAGAATAGAAGTAAGCAGGGGAATCTTGTTACAAAGATTTGGGCTAAATCTCTGTGCTAAGAACTAATCAGCACAAAGAGAAGTGGGAAGGAGGAAGGAAGAAAGGCAGAGAGAGAGGGCTGGATGGAGGGATGGATGGAGGGAAGGAGGGAATGAGTGAGTAAGGGAGGGAGGGAGGAAGGGAAGGAGGGAAGGAAGGAGGGAGGGATGGAGAGACTGGGGGAGAGGTCTTTATAAATGGACATTTTGAAAGAATAAATTCAGTGTATTCTGGCTTTCATGTTAAAAGGGTGATTTGAAATTCCTTAGCAATTCCTGGGAGTTTGATTGGTGCCAGAAACCTCACAAAAAAAAGTCTTTGGGTTCTCTGCCCACTTTGTTTTTTCTTCTTCTTATTTTTCTTTATCTTTTCTGGAGGATGATATGGAGGGGATAGACTAAGAATGGAGCCCTCCTCTCTTTGGGTTTTGTTTTAAGAGAGGTCATTACAATTTCTTCTTCTAATGTGGAATTTTTTTCCACTTAGGGATGGGTAGAGAGGAGTGCAGATGGGATGGATGAACTAGGAGGCGGGATGGGGTGGGGGTAGCGGTGGGTTGGGGGGCTAGAGGGGGTAGATTGATCTGGTAGGGGGCGGGGAAGGCTGAAGGGCTGAGAAAGCCCTAAGCTCTAAGGCTTGTCTTTCATTTTCACACAGTGTAAAATTTTCTCATCAATTTTCTGCTCTTTAACATCTTCCTTCAATTTTGGTAAAGGCTCCAAATCTATCTTAAGTTATCTCATTTAAGTGAGCAATTTTGTCATTTCCTTTTTAAATTCATTTAAATTCCAGTTAAAGAAAACTGCCATTGATCATCTTTAGTTTTATTGCCTTGGATTTACATTTTAGCATGCAAACAACGAGACAATAACAAGACCAATCAACTGTCTTAGGGTTTTCATTGCTGTGAAGAGACATCATGACCAAGGCAACTCTTGTAAAGGACAGCATTTAATTGGGGCTGGCTTACAAGTTTTGAGGTTCAGTCCATTATCATCAAGGTGGGAAGCATGGCAGTGTCTAGGCAGGCAAGCATGGCACTGAAGGAGCTAAGAATTCTACATCTTCATCTGAAGGCCACTAGGAGAATACTGCAGGAGGGCCTCATGCCCATCCGACAGTGACACAGTTTCTCCAACAAGGCCACACTTTTTTTTTTTTTTTGAGACAGGGTTTCTCTGAGTAGCCCTGGCTGTCCTGGAACTCACTCTGTAGACCAGGCTGGCCTTGAACTCAGAAATCCACCTGCCTCTGCCTCCCAAGTGCTGGGATTAAAGGTGTGTGCCACCACCACCCAGCTAAGGCCACACATCTTAATAGTGCCACTATATTCAGGCTACCACAACAACCAACCAAAATCAAACAAACAAACAAACAAAAATCCCACCAAAGCAAATGAGCTAACAAAACCAAACTAAACACATTTTAGGATTCTCACACATTCCCCACTGAGGGAACTGTAAAGGCAAATTATCTTTAGAATATTTTTGTACTTCTAAACACAAGTTGCATGCTAAAAGGAACTGAATTTAGAACCAGCTCTAGCATCAAATGGCAGTTTTTCTTCAGACACTTCTTTTCTTGAACCCCTGTCTCACATCTTTTCTTGAGCATTGCAAGCGTCTCTCTGTGAGCTGAGAGTAGATGTCTGGACAAGATTCAAGTGCTGCTCATGGGGTAGTTCCCTGGGGTCCCCCTATAAGGTTGGTTTCTCACATCATGTGGAGCTGATTTCTATCTCCTTCTGTATACAGAACAAACATGTTAAAACAGATCACCTCAAACCGTGACTAAACATAAAAGGTGTTTCAACAAGCATTTTTCAAAAATAATAAAGGGAATATCAATAAGCATATGATAATTGGAATTTCATTCCAGGTAATGAAAGGAAAAGTAGAGTCAGACATTCTAGAAAATGACCACATACCTTAAGATCTTCACCCTCAGGAGGCACTGAGGTTCACTGGGGATCACAAGGGCTGGATCACCAGGCTAGAGCCTTCCAAAATCCAAACCAAAACTAGATGGATGGGATTACATCAAAGTAATCATCAAGGGGTAAAAGCCAGTTAAAGGCAGCAAGGAGAGTGAAGAGGTAACCTGCAGGATAGGAGAAAAGGTTTGCAGTCTAGTCACTTAGCAAGAGAATAATGTCCGGGACACAACTCCTCAGAGTCAACAGCAACCAGACCAAACCTAACCAAATCAAAACAAACAAAAACAAATAATAAAAAATCTAATCAAGGATCAGAAAAAGCATCAGAGAAAGATCAGAAAAAGCATCTCTCAAAAGAAGATACATACATGGTCATTGAGTACATAAAACAGTCTTTACATCACTGCTCATCAGGGATGTGTCCAGCAAAATCATAAGAAGATATCAGCTCAGCATGCTGGAGCAGCTAATGTAAGAAAAATGTAGAAATGGCAAATACGTTGCTGGCAAAATGTGGGTTAGTATGGCTTCTCTGGGAAACAATATGGAGGTTCCTCAGAAAGCTTCAAGTAGAGCGACCTTATAATCCAGCTCTGTTGATGGATACCTATCCAAAGGAAATCAACTCAGTATGTAGAGGACACATCTACATGCTGGTGTTTATTAGACAGCCATTGTAACATCTGAGAGCTAGAACTCGCGAAGGGTCCATCACAGGATGAATGCTTAAAGAAACATGGTATATTGTATAGAAGGAACTCTATCCATAAAACAATGGAAATTCTGCTATTTGTAAGAACGTGGATTAGCTTGTCCTAACTGAAACAACCCAGGCTTGAGTACAATTACCAGCCATATGAAGAAACAAAGACAGTTGATTCTGTGGAAGGAGAGGGCAGAATAGGAGGGCACCGTTGAGAGGTTAGGGGGTGGAGAGCTGCTGAGTGAGTTTATAAAAGGAATGCATTTGAATGCTCCATACCACAGCAGGATGACAAGTGGCAACAATAACTTACTGAACACTTCAAAACAGCTGGAAGAAAAGTAACAACAATGATAGACATTAGAGGTGATTGAGATGCTGATCATATCATCCCGTCTTTCCATATTGTTTATGAAAGTACTGCACTATATTCTGTAATCACACACAAAAATATCCATGATCAGAACTGGCCTGATTGTTACCGAAGGCATGGGGTGTACTATGTGACAGGATCGTCAATGGTTTAACTTTCCATAAGTTAATTCTGTCATTCTTTTCCTCTAGAAATTTATTCACGTGAAATTGGCTGACATAAAGTGACTCAGTATTTTCCGAGTAACTTACAAGTCTGCAACTTCTACAGTTACGACTACAGGGCCTGAGCTCAGGGGAGACTGCTGCTGTTGTGCCCAGGTGCTCAGGTGCCCAGAGAGGTGACAGCTGAGCATGCTGGTGCTACCTCCACAGCAGGGGAGCTTTCCCTTACCCCACTCCTTCACTGGATCAGTCTTTGTGGACCTGGGTTTGTTCTATGATTTCCCAACATGCGCAGACTCTATATACCTCTCTTTGTACTTCAAATCACAGATCAGGGTTCACTCTTGGCCTCCAGATTCCCAGGATGGCTGATGACATCAGCACTTTAAGTTCATGCTTCAGCTTCATTTCTGGCCTCAGGAAAAGGTCTTTACTCTCTTAAAATCTCATCCACCCAATGAATACAGTGCTTTTGGTAGCCCCTTCCTTCCTTTCCTTCCCTTCCTTCCTTCCCTCCCTCCCTCCCTCCCTCCCTCCCTCCCTCCCTTCTTTCCTTCCTTCCTTCCTTCCTTCCTTCCTTCCTTCCTTCCTTCCTTCCTTTTCTCAGTAAAGAGGTTTTATGTGGCCCAACTTGTAAGCTGTAAAAGAATTTTTTCTTGCTATTTGTAAGCAACACTTACGATATAAAACTTCCCACACATTATTGCTTCTCCCTGTACTCTGCCCCATAGATTCCTGGATCTTCTGGTGCTGAGACAGCTGCCATCCTCATACATCTTTGCTCATTGTCTGGCTGCACTCTGATGGTAGGCTCTACTGTGACATTCAGTTTCTACATGCATAAGTAGGTGGGCTGGTAGGCTGCTCGGTGCAGCACTTCCTGGGTGAGCTTTTTAGTCTTTTCTCTTCTTTGGGCATCTTCATTCTTTGCTTGTAGCTTTGCTTCTGATGTGCCTTTTCCCTCACTCCTGCAACATCGACCCCCTGAGCTTCTTCCTGTGTACATGTCTATCTGTTGTGCCTCATTTCATTCCTGTGGTAATTACTAGAAAATTTCCTCTATCCTGTTGTCTAATTTACCAATTCTACCACTTACTCTGTTGGTAGCATTTTACTGTTTCTTGTTATATTTAAGCTTTTGTCACTAGATTTTTTATTTCTAGCATTTGCATAATTTTTATCATTTATTTTTAAACTACCCATTTATTTTCTAAACAGTATTTCTTTGGGAATTTTCTTAAAAATCTATATTAAATTAGAAATTAAAAAATAGATACATTATTAATGCCTAAAATCTAAGTATTTTTGTCCCTTTGTTACTGTTATTGCTTCAATTATTACCACTGGTTTAAGGTGGACACGCCTTTGTTACAAGTAACAAAAGTTCTAAGGGATTAGCCATAAATAAATGTTAAATACTGCAATGTTCAATCCTACCATCCAGAGATAGTTGTATCACTAACTCCCAATGAACTTTCCCATATAGTTCCCCTCACACATATATAGAAATATTTTCTATATGAAGAAAGGAAGGGGCTACCAAAAGGACTGTATTCATTGGGTGGATGAGATTTTAAGAGAAAATATGTTTTCTATATAGGATAGTAAGTTAGAGTTCTTAGGGAAGAGTGGGAGCAGGCTGTAAAACTTTGCTTTTAAAGTTGATTTTGAAAGTGTCAGGCTCAATATCATGTGGGAAACACTACAAAGAAATATTCCAATGTCTCTCCAACAAATTACCAGTTTTGTTGGTCTTGGGACAAAAGAGTCTCCCACAATCCCTAGGGCAGGAAAGATAAAGTAAAAGGAGAAGGCAGGAGAGTGAGGTGTCTCCATCAAATCCTTCCCTCAGGGAACTCTGGGGAAGAGGAGGCAGAAAGAGTGTAAGAGTCAGAGAGGATGGAGGACACCGAGGACTGAAGGCTGTCTAGTCACAACAGGGCTAGTACACAGAACTTACAGAGAGGGTGGCAGCATGCACAGGGCCTGCCCAGACAGTGTCCTAGAGCTGAGAGGAAAAATGGGCATATATACTTACCCTCCACCCAGAATCTATCTGCAACTGATAGCAAATGAAAAAAATAGTTTTCTCCAAAGAATCTCACTGGGAAAGCAACCATGCTGAAGGGTATATAATAGAGCTTCCAGTGTAGGATTTTTATGGGATTCCTGTGTGTGTGTGTGAACATGTGTTTCTGCCTCTATAAGGCATTTCATGTCCTTTTTTCTCCCTTTGGCTCTTTTCCTTGTTTGGTTGTTTTGTTATATTCTGATTTGTTTACTTTTGATTTATTTTATTTTATTACTATTCCTTAGAGGCCTGCTGTTTTCTAAGGAGAGACAAAAGGGTGTGAATCCAGATGAGGGGGCAGTGGGGAGGAGGGGGGAGGAAGAGGGAGGGAAGCTGTAATCAGGATATATTGTGTGGGGAAAAAAATCTATTCTCAGTAAAACAAAAAAAGTAACAAACATCAACAAACAAACAAAGAAAATCCTAGAAAGGAGAGAAATCAAAATGTTTCCATAGGAACCATTTGCATGCAAGAGCCATTTCAAGGAGGGCCCTTTTACTCTTGAAAAGAAGTTAGTGATAAACACGTTAGTAGTCGTTTTTATGTTTCTCTAACAAAAGCAGCTTAAGAAAAGAAGGGTTGATTTTGACTCACAGTTTGACTCATGGCAGTAGGAGCATGAGGTGGCTGTCATGTGTCACCTCTCATAAGGTGGCTGTCACATATCACCTCTTTCCACAGAGCTTCTCAGAGCAGTTTCGAGAGGGCAGCTGTCACCCTTTTTTTCCTCCCATGGAAATGGTGACAGAAATACTGTCTTGGGAGGGAAAGGACTGCTGGAGAACTGGGGTTCTTTGTGTGAGCCCTTAAACCCCTCCTTTGTTCTGAGGCAGAGTTGAGTATACACGCCATGATGGAACTCACTTCGTGTAAAAGTGTTTAATCAGAAAAGGAACAAGCAGCAATTCCTCTGTAGCTTCTCTCCCTTTAGATTCTCGAAAACTGTAAACATTATCCATTTCTTTTGATTTATTAATAGGACTTCTTGTGAGGAGAGGGAAAGGAAACCAGGCTATGTGGTTAGTTGCCAAATTCTGCTACTTTGTTCTCAAATTGAGTATTTCTTTGCTTGCTTGTGGGACTCTGTAGTTCAACGGAGGATGAAGTTAATGTTTGTGTGAGTTTCTCTTTTAGTAAGCGCACAGGCAGTGGGATCTTCACAGACTCTACACTGAGTATACTCCCTGAGCACAGACCTGGGTGAAAACATGCGTGCAAGCACATGCAAGCACACACACACACACACACACACACAGGAGATTAACACACTGGCTCCACTGGATTTACACACTGAGGCACACTGCCCAGGACATTGAGCTATTAGCAGGGTGGCACAGCAGGTCTCTAGAGCTTGTTCATTTTGTAAATTTAACACCAGCTCCTTGCCCAACCCCATCCCACCCCCTAACACCAACTACTTCCTGCTTCTTAACTTCAGCCAGTTGAGGAACCTTATACATTGAAGTTACTCAGTATTTGTCTTTCTGTGATTGGCTGATTTCATCTAGTACACTGTCTTGGAGGTTCTTCTCTGCTTTCCCATATGACAGGACCTCTTTATTTTAGATTTATTTATTTTTTTGAATCAGATTCTTACTATGTTGCCAACGCTAGCCTCAAACTCCTGGGATCAAGAGCAGCTGCTCTCTCATCCAGGAAAACTGGTGTATCTCACCATGCCTGGCTCCCTTCTTTTTCATGGCTGAATTATATTCCATGACCATGTGTACATATACTCTATGTTTTTATCTTCTCATCAGTGATACATGTTTAGGTTAAGTCAAGACTGGAACTGAAAGATCTCACAATGCGTTTTCAGTTCATTAACTTATCTGGAAAAGCTGTCTACCAGTGCAACAGGAGAAGGTACAGTTTCCATGGTTCATAGACAGAGGCCTTCAGATCTCATCCTCAGGTAGATAATATGATATTTTCTTGCAGGCATATATATTTTGACTCTTATTCGGAACACACTACTTTCTGTTATTTGATTAAGTAATAATTGTGATTCCTGTTTCTTTGGAGTACTAAGGCTTCAGATTCTACTTCCTGCTGTGTACTTCTACTTTCTTTCCTGCTTTGGAGATTAGATATGAATGTCTTTATATTTCCCCTGGCATTTACAACTGTTGGGAACATGAAGGAAGATTTGATATGCAATTCATGTGTCCCTTTGACAACCACAGCCTAGGCACAAAGTAAGTCTGGGGACACAAGACAATAGCCAAACTGAACTTGGCTAAAGCAGGAGATGCCAAATGACAAACTGTATTTTTTACTTGTTTATACATAAGATACTCACAGAGAGGAGAAAAGTGGTTGAAATGCAGTTTGTGAGAAAGAGTACAATAATACTCCTATCTTGAGCATGGCTATCAAGGCCAGAACAGAATGAGAGGGTTCACAAGATGAACAAGTCAAAAGTGTTTCAGAGTAAAAGGGAAAGTTGCCGTGTAGCCTCAAGGGAATTAGTGTGAATCAGAGCACAGAGCATCTCAGGGCAATGGAATAGCCATCAACCTAACCATTCACATATTTGCCAAAAAGCCAGATGTTCTTCATGGAAATACTTGCTTACAGTAATTGGGCCTTTTGGATATATTCCTGCTATTTGTAGGGCAGAAATGGTACCTAAATGTGGTAAGTAAATGTCACACCACACCCTTCTTTGCAAAAATAGTTCTGTGATTTCAGAAAAAGGCTTTTAAAAGACATTCGTGAGCATCTCTTAGTCTTTAAAAGTGCACATGTATCTTATTATGGGTTTTAAACTTAAGCTTTGGTTTGTACGTTGCTTGAGAGCTAGGAATTTTCATAAGAAAATTAATGATTGATAAAAAAATTCTTCTCTGGCTTTACAGAGTAAAGAATGATGGATTTAGACTGGATGGTCAGACATAGTAACATCGTGATTTAATCAGTTTAAAGGCTGCAAGTATATAGCTCAATGGTAAAGCAGTTGCCAAGCTCCCAAGAGGCCTTGTCTGGGTTTGATCGCTACAAAAAATGTTGAGTGTAAACTCATGTACAGCTTTATCTTACAGGATGAACATAGCTTTTGAGAGCATGGGGCAATGGTCAATGATGGTTCAGTGTAGTTCATTTGTGAGGAAACACCAGGCTCTAGAGGGAACTGATGATATGCCTAGGCATGGATTAGTCAGGTTAAGGACTGTAGCGGGAAGCTGTGCTCTCTGCCCATATAACCTTTTGTTAGTGTGGTTCTTACAGGAATCCTTTTCTTCTCTTACACCATCATCAATTTATCTGGTATAGGAAATGGTGCACATTAACCTTTCTGGTGCTCAGGATAGAGCCTAGAGGCCTTGCTTGCACATCCCAACTATGAATCCTTTAATGAGCTGCACCCCACTCTAATTTTAAAATTTATTTATGTCTGAGACTTTCTTTGGTTCAATGTTGATGGCTTTTTTTCCCCCTTGCAATGTCTGACAGTCCACTCCTCATTTCTAAAACTTGCTTGGCCTCAGTTTCCCAAATCTTCTTTGTTTTTGATTGTGCTTCCTCAGGGATGTCCCTTTCAGGCATTCTGAAATACAAGTCTCCTCCAGACTGTGTCTTTGGCTGTGTTCTCTTGTGCTTCCTATAGTTTGTCCTTGTTCATACTACCTGACTGTCACTTTTCTGCAGGTGACTCACAGATCAGTATTTCTTTCTATAGCACTGTTTAGAGCCAACATATTTCTGGGTGGCATCTTGCCAAACTATGACCTCAGTGTCCTTAAGGACAAGTTCCTTCTTCCATCCCATGGCCACCAACAGCTGGACCAGGAATTCTCAATTCTTCTTCAACTATTCTTTTTTCCCCCAGATAGTTCTAATTTCTTAGTTTCATCTTGTATGTCTCTGTCTACATTTCTAATCTTTGTTCCTACCACAGTTTGGGTGATTGATATCACACCTGATATAGAATCACAGTATGCAGGGATTTCCATTCCTTTCCTTTCAATTTTCATTACTGGTCCTTAAAATGCAACTGGAAACATGCTTTTCTATGATCAAAATCCTGTAGCAGTTCTTGTCCACAGAGGAAAGAGCACGGATACTTTGCTATCTTCAAAGTTGTCTGTCATCAGCTCACAAACAAATTCCAGTTTATTCCCTACATTTGATCTGTCCTGCAGCTTCTAATGCCAGAACTACAGCCTTTCTATCTTCCTTTATTAATTCATGCATTTTAAATAAATGCTTATTATTTTCACATCATTTTCTTGCCAATTTGGGCAGTATCACAATGCAATGCTTATTCTTTTTTTGAATAATCAAATTGTCTTTGAACAGAACTTCTCAGAACTTTGATAGTCATGGGGAAGAAAGAGTCTTCAGGATGGTGAACAGAGGTAAGAAGCTAGCTAATTAGCCTAACACATTAAGTGTTAAGTGGAGCACAGTGTACTGGACGTGATGGTGGGAAAGGAACTAATCAAGACTGATATCTGAGTTACATGGCACCAATCATACCTAAATGCAACTGGAAGGTACAAATACAGGGAGGAGAGATGGTGCTTGAGATAGAGAAGCAGCCCTGGGAACACAGAGGTGAGATGCAGGTCTCCCTACCACTGAGACACAATGAGGCTAGAAAGAGTGAATATCATCTCAGTAGGAGAGCTGTCTGCTCAATTAAGACAAGCTTATCTCACCAAGTCTCAACCCTGTTGACATCCACTAGACACATATTCAAATTCCTAAGGGTAGATAGTCAGTCCAGGGGTTGACAGAAAAGCTAAGTGATGGCACAAATTTCCACGTTCCTTTGCTCCAATATCTGTCCTTGTTGTGTGTGCTGCTCATCTTTACTCTCGCTGCTTTGCAGTTTTCAACGTTTTAAGTTTGTACGTCAGCTACCAATAATATGGCGGTTCCAGAGTCTCTCAAAGTGGTTTGACTGCCCCACCAAGAACAGCTTCATGTGGACACACTAACCTCATAATAGGAGGAAAGAGAGACAGAATAGGTGATCAAATTTTATTAAGTTAGAATCTGACTATGAGCTCTTGAACCCCTACAGCCTTCTTCCTAGGTGTGATTTTGAGTGCAAAGCATTGCACATTATAGAATACTTCTTGGAACTCAGTCTGGATATGGTATATGTTTTGTTCTGTTGTTCAAGGAAAGTCATGTGTGTTGTCCAAGTACCCCCCTCAACCCCTGTTCCAAATAGACACTGCAAGTTACATGACAATAATTAGGGGCACATGATGCCTTAATAGGGAGATTGTGAACAACTGTGTGCCATAGTATACTAAGCCACAGCTTTCAGCGTTGGAAAACTACTGTGTAAATTGTTTTTCACACCTGGGATCAGAATTGGAATTAGGCTTGTACTTTCTACTCATTCTATATGTCAAGGAGAAATGCATGTTTGTCATGAATATTCTTACAGTTTGATACTATTTTCATTAGCCAATCAGGAGAGATTTCTCCACAAAAGGGTGCTAGAAAACAATATAATTTTTATAGGTCAAATTTGCAAGAGAATACAAAAGATAAAGAAATATAAACATTTCATCATCTCATAAGAGTTATTATTGCCTGATTCTTTTTGAATTTATATGTACCAATTCCCAAAGCAGAGAAATCATTGCATTCTTCCAGAGCTTATTCAGCTTTAGGGGGCCTTTCTTCCCCACAGCCAATCAGTACAGACTTCTCTGGAAAAAGCAACTCATTATGATGGATTTTCAGTATGAGGCAGCTCTCAGATATAGTGAGCACTGACTGCTATGGGCCGAATATAAAATATCCCCACAAAAGACTCATGTATAAAAGGCCTGCTCCCCACCTGGTGGTACTTGGATGCTGAGGGCTTTGACCTAATCAGTGAATTAATCTCCTGTTGGAGTTATGATTAAATGGCATTGCTGAGAGTAGGAGGTGGTTGAGGAAGGTAGGGATCTTAAGGGGATGCCTTAGAAAGATATCGCTTGTCTTACTCCCTTTCTTGTCTTTTTCCGTTCTTGGGTTTCATGAGATTACCAGCTTTTCGATTCACCCTTCTTTCCAGGACAGTCCACTTTTCAACAAGTCTAGAAACAATAGAACAATCAGACCATGAACAATTTATTTCTAGGGCATTAATTTAGCTGGGAAAGGGTTTTTTTTTTTTTAAATCAGTGCAACAGGTGAAGGAACAGTTTCCATGGTTCATAGACAGAGGCCTTCAGGTCCCCATTCACAGATAGATAATATGTTATTTTCCTGCAGGCATGTATTTTGACTCTTCTTTGGAATATACCCCTTCCTGTTATTTGATTAAATAATAACCGCAATTCCTATATTTGTGGGAGTCCTGAGAGGCTTCCTGCTTTCTCTCTTACTTTGGAGATTAGGTATGAATATCTTTATACTCTGCCAGGCATTTAGAACTGTTGGGAACATGAAAGATTTGTCATGCAGTTTATGTGTCCCTTTGATATCCACAGCCAGTTCCTTAGACACAAAGAAAGTCTTGAGACCCAAGACAATAGACACATGTCTAAAAACACAAGGCAAAATAAACCCATGCTTCTTTTAAGACTTCAATTTTAATTAAAAAAATTATGTGTATGTGTGTCCATGTTGCGTGTATGCCTCTGGAAGCCAGAAGAGGGTGTTAATCCCTTGAGCTGGAGTTACAGGTGGTTGTAAGCTCCTCTGCTCTGGGTGTCCAGGTCCTCTGGAAGAGCAGCGAACCCTTTTAACTGCTTAGTTACCAATCCAGCCTCCCATACTTTCCATACCTTGACTTGTCAGTTTGTTGTGTGATTACATGCTGGTAATACAAACCACACACCATTTATTTCCATTAAGCACATATTTGCTTACTCATCTATGACATAGAACCAAAAAAACAGGCCTAGCTCAAGTTGGTAGGAATTTCTTTTTGGTAACTATAGTATTCAACAATTACTTCTGTAGCTTAATTTTTTTTAGGTCTACTTTGTGAGCATTGCTTCATTTTCTGTGAAGATATCAGACTGTATTATGCTACTTCCCATGAATATCATGATATCAGAAATTTTCCTAAGTCAAAACACTTCATCAACTCTACTATACCCTAAACTAGTCTAAGTTCTCCAAATGGAGAACCTTCATAATGACTTCAGTATTTTGAGTTAGGAGTCTTTGTTCTGTTATTTCACTGTTACTCTAGGAGATAGTGAGCATGTGGTTTGGATCATAACATATGCACTAGCTGAGGAATGGAAACAAACTATAAAACTCTTTCAGAGTCTGGAAAGGTGTGAACTATGTATGCCACCTATGCTGGGATCCTGGACATCCTTCATCATGGACCACTCCTTCTATTACACCCTTGAGCACACTAGCTGGATGGCATGTGGGCCAATGCTTGATCAAGTACTGAGAAAGATACATCTCCTTAGATGAGAATGGACAGACACACAGAGGATGAAATGTATAAGAAGAAAATAAAAATTTTTGGTTACAGGGGAAACTTCCAAACATCTAACAATGTGCTTTAAAATAAATGGAGTAAAATAATAGGTGGTACTGAAATCCTGCTTGTTCCAGCTACCTCAACTTGCACAATATTCATGATTAAGTGGCAGAGCAGGTTTCAGTTCTACTTCTTCAGGTCTCTTGACTGCTCAACACGACCCTGAGTGTGCTCTGATACTTTTAAAGTATTTGATTCAGAATAGTTAAAAATTTCTTCCAGGAACCAATGCCAAGAGTTTCAGGCAAAGCATATTAGTAATATTTTTTAAAAGATTGTTGTGAAGTGTTTCCAAGTGGGGAAGATTTGAACACTCATAACCAAACCCAGGTGCATAGTTACACAACCAATTTTATTTTTATTATAAGGAAGGGAAATAAGAATCATTGAAATGCATACTTGACCATGAAATCCCTAATTTTAGGCTTTAATTATCTTGCCTTCCAATATTTTGCAAAAGACGTTACAAACTAGTGCACCAAAATTAAATAGACTTTATTTCTTTTTTTAAAGAACACATCTTTGGTGAAGTGTGCCTTGTATTCATAGTCATGATGAAATGAGCAACTTTGAATGTGTGGAGAGTCTTCCAGGTGATTCAAATGCTCCATGGTACTAAAGGGTTTGTCTGTAACAATGTCAGTCAACCTAGTGTCTACCTATCCATTGTTTCATTTAGGAAACTTTAGTTTAGCTTAGGCCCCAAACCACACAAATTCTATCTCAACTCTAGCCCCAGCATTTGAACACTAAATAGAAAATGTCTCTTCTGTGTGATCAGCAATATATGCGTTCTTCATAGCTAATAGGCTTGACAATGTCCGTATCAAAAATGAGGCAAATGAGAACCAGAGGTATAGATCAAAACCAAGCATGTGCTTAGCCTGTATAAGGCACTGGGTTTAATGCCCAGCACCTAATTTAAACCAAAAACGAAACTAACAACCAAACAAGAGCAGTCAGAAGCACATGCTTGTTGTAATGTCTAAATGTGTTGAGTATTTCCCTTGGGCCTAAGCCATGTTTTCACATGCTTTGTATGACAAACTTGCAGAAAACACTACAGTTTAACTTTGTTTTGATAATTGGCAGAGTCAGACACTTGAACAATCAGTGCTATATGCTTATATTAGTAAGATCCTTTGGCAATTTTATGCAAACATAGTTTACTGGTTATTTTCCTATTGCTGTGCTAAAATACCATACCAAAAACGACTCACAGAGGATATTTTGGCTTATAATTCCAGGGGGTATGAGCCCATTATGGTAGGGAGGCTTGGAAGGAAGTGGAGGCATGGCACTAGGTTCAGGAAACTGAGCGATTGCTTTCTCAACCTTTAGCTCAAACCAGGGAGATGGAAGTAGGATAAGGCCATGTAATCTCAAAGTGCACCTCTAATGATATACTTTCTCCAGCAAGGCTGCATTATAGAAATTTCCTAAAATAGTGCCATCAAATGAAGAACAAATGTTTAAATAAGAAAGCCTATGAAATGCATTTCTCATACAAAACATATATAGTTTTCAGGCCAGTATTTGTCAGTTTGAAAACTATCATATTACCCCTGCCTCTCCTCTGCCTTTCTGGTTGTTTCTGATGATGAATATGTATTGAGTTTTTTTTAAATATAGTGAAGACTTACAGGGCACCTGTATGTATTGGGTCCCTTTGGTAATGAAAATCCATGAACTCTGAAAGCTAAGGGCCCTGTGAAGTTCTTGATTTCCATCTCCACATTTCATGTTATGTAGATTTGCATTTATAAATAAACAGATGTCTCCCAGAGCTCTCTGACACACAAAATAGCTGTTTCTTGCACCCATTTTACATGAAAAGCCAAGTGTCTTTTAACAAAATTTGTCAAGGGCTCTCTAAGTACACTGGTCTCATGAGTAACTTGACTCTATATTTCTGATTAATCAGAAAGAAAATGAAGCACAGGAATTTGAAGTATCTTAGTCAGTATTACAGGAAAAATACCCCAAGAGTCTGGGAGAGGAATGTTTCAGTACATATCTGACTTCACAAGAGACTTGTCCCTTCCAAATTCACAGGATTAAAGCATTAAGGTAAGGATTAAGGATTAAGAATGAGGACATCTGGTCAACCTGCTAATTCTGAGCTGGTAGCCCTAGGAGCTGAGGATTCCAGGAACAGGTTTCAGTGGAAGCTTTTTAGTCATTATAGTTTTTTTCATGCAGTTAAATAAAATCTAATATACGTTGTGTAATAGTGATACTTTAAGACTTTCTTTGTTATGGGAGATATTTTAAAACAGTGGCATCCGATCTGTCTTGCAAATCGGGGCTGTCATGTTCCAGACTAGGCAAGGCCTGTGGCCACGAGCCACGGCGGCATATGTTCGCAGGCCGCTCGGCTCTGGAAATAGTAGCCCTGCCATCCACGAGATGCCAATGTGGGAGGCGGCTCTGCCAATCTTCCACACTGTCTCTACAACGCTGGGCAGTGCCCAAACCATCCCACCATCCACATGGGCCCAGTAAGAAATGAGACTCTAATGCTTAAATGTTAACCAAAGGCTTTATATATTTGGAAATGCTCAATCAATAAGATGCCCACAATTATACATGTTTCCCAATTAACTACCCTAGATATAAGTTGTTATCCAGGACTGCTCCCGGAATATGCGTGGTCATCCATGGTGTCTCCTACATCTCCGTCTCTCCCTCACTTTGCTCCTCCTCTTCCTTTTCCTCTTCCTCTCCTTACTCCTCTCACTTTAGCTCCTCCTACATTTCTTTAAAATTAACTTTCTGACTCCAGTTGTCCTCACTTCAAAATGGTGGAGAGAACTGACAAGTTTTAAAGTTAACTATTTATTTAAATCAGAGCAGACTAAAATTTTTATTTCAAAATATTTTAAGATAATGTAGCTTGCTGTAGTTATTCAGTTTTGTGAAAGGAAAATGCCAAGGGTGAGAGGAGACTGGTTTTTTGTTTGTTTGACTTAAAAAACAAATGAAGTTCTTAGGCAAGCAAAAAACAGGCTTACCTACTTCTATAATTAAAACCAAGTGAGAAATAAGACATAGACACACAGGTGGCTGTTAAGTTGTCAGATGTTACCAAAGGGAGCAGAATGAATTGGCTTAGAACCAAATGGGCTTGTTCAAGAATGCACCTAAATGGTTCACAGGCCTATCTGGATACATGGACCCTTGGCTAATCACGTGACCATGTCTATCCTTGTGTATACAAAGATAGGTCAGGATATGCAGAGCTATGCTGAGCAGAGCTAGCTCAGTTCTTTCCCTTCAAATGTTCTAATCTGCTAAATCAGTGTCCTTCTCAAGGGGAGAGAGTATGTGAGGCTAAACCATCAGCATCTTTAAACATCCTGATGCTAGGCTCACTCTCTGGTATTACAGACATTTCCAAGGTCAAGACTCAGGCATCAGTAGAACCCTGTGCCCAGCCAAGGCCATACCAAGAATGGTGATACCATACCATACCATACCATACCATAC
This sequence comes from Grammomys surdaster, assembly GCF_004785775.1. NCBI lineage: Eukaryota > Metazoa > Chordata > Mammalia > Rodentia > Muridae > Grammomys > Grammomys surdaster. The sequence continues at coordinate 1,680,176 of NW_021604699.1, read as the reverse complement.
CATACCATACCATACCATACCATACCATACCATACCATACCATACCACTGTGGTGATAACTAAACCCAGGGAGACTTTAGGCTGAGCGATTTCTTACCTATTCTTAGCCACACGAAAATCTGATCTAGCCTTACAGGTGCTATATTCATTGGAATAAAGGAAAAGTGTGATAATTCCTTCTTTAATGTCTTGAAACTGTGGCAATTTGTTACTTAGAGTTGGGAGGTAAATATTCCTGTATGCTATTTTGCAGGTGAAGGAGTAGAATCCAGTGAGAAGGTCAGAAGACACTGTGTGTACATTGTTCAAACCCAGGTGAGATTGCCTATCTAATGCTGACTGCATTAGGAAAGAAAACACAAGGAAAAAACAGGGTTGAGACAATGCTTAAGACAAGTTAAGGCTATATTCCAAGGCAAATACTTTTTTTTTTGTGGCTATTTGTAGCCTTGGGCCACACAGGCTGAATGTCTGACACTTGGGAGGGATGTGTTCAGCAGTGGTCTCAGTAGTCTGTCCTTGTCATTTTGGGGACTTGGGGGATAACTTTGTGGTAAAGAATGGGTTCCATAGGCTCATATATTTGAATGCTTAGTCATCAGGGAGTGGCACTACTTGAGAAGGATTAGGGGGCATGACCTTATTGGACTTGGAGTAGGTGTGGCCTTGTTTGTATGAGGCTGTCATTGAAGGTATACTTTGAGGTTTCAAAAGTCCAACCCAGGCTCAGTGTCATTATTTCTTCCTTCTGCTGTGGATCTGGATAAAGAACTCTCTGTTACTTCTCTAACACCATGGCTGCCTGCATGTCACCATGTGCCCCACGATGATGATAATGGACTAAACCTCTGAAAGTATAAGCAAGCTCCATTTAAATGATTTCTAATATAAAAGTTGCAGTGGTCATGGTGTCTCTTTACAGCAACAGAACAGTGACCAAGATTCTCTCCCAAAAGAGCAATGTTGCTTTTATGTTGCGGCAGTTTAGCTAGACAATAGCAAGACCATCCTTACCTTGATGTCTCCCTCTCTGAGGCCTTTATATCTGGCCACAAGTCAATCACTAGTGACTGTCTGTTCCAAGTTGCCAAAGATAATCGATAACTGTTTGTTCTGGAATTGGAGAATTGCAGGAAAACCACTGCCACCTCTGGGGAGAGGGAAAGTTGTTTCAGGGATCTTTCCTGCTGGCTGAGAGCATTTGATAATCCTCCAGTCAGAGATTGAGCCACATTAGGGAGGCCAGTGTATTTGAAAGCAGCCTAGATGTGAATGACCGTGTGGTCTGGTCTTTGAAACATCTTGCTGTCAGGAAGATGCCATATTCAAATGATGATTGACATGCCTGGGATTACATCATAGAGATGAAGACCAGGTCAGGAGCTCCATGCTCCAAGTTCTTTACTATTAGGAAACACCCTATGGAAGACTTCTCAGTCAAGTGCTGTTTTATGCCTTGGCAATCTAGTGAAAGCTGAGGGCAAGAGGTCCGTCCTTATGGTCAATATTGCTGTGTTAAGCAGGTGCTCCTACTTTTGTTTGATTTGGGTAATGAATGCTTCCTCATTGACTCTGGAGGAATACTCTTTCTAGAAATAGCCAAACCCTAGGGGCAGTGAGGGTCTACAAGTGAGCCTGTCTAATTTAACTAGGCCACAGACCATGTACTCTAGAGATTTTCTTTTCCCTTTAACTGTAGGACTCAAGCAACTTACCTGAGTCACCTCAGGACCAGATACATACATCTAGGGTATGTCTCTGCCCCAGTGCTCTGTGGGATTGCAAGAGCAGCTATTCCAAAGCTGATCACCGTGCCTCACTTGTTTCTTTCAAAAAAAAAAAAAACCCATAATGCTACCTCTTCTCTTACCCCATCTGCCTTGTGAAGAAGCTGGAGATACCATGCTGACTCTGTCCTAGTGGCCTAGGGGTATGCCCTCATCCTGGAACCTGTAACACAGAGGCTTTCCAAAAGCCATCATATCCTGCTCTGTTAGTGGAACTACCATACCTCAACAAGAATAAAATGTAATGATACAATAATAAATAATAAGACAATAAAACTTCACTTCAAATATACCTTTCTCACCTGCACAGTGCACATTAATTTTTAAATGAATTTTTATCATTAGCAAGATTTCCAAAGCATTGAGTGTACAGGTTTGGGTGCTTTAAAGTATTTCCATGTAGGCTTGATATTTTGATATTTATACACCTATGCTCTTCTCCTATAGACTTTTTATCTAACTATGCCCAGTGTTTTACAAAACATTACTTTTATGCCATTGTAAAGAATGTGGAGTTTAAAGAAATAATGCAATGGCTCCCACGTATCCTTCACTTGCTTTCTCCTATGGTAATGTTGATGTAACTCACTGTTCAGTGTCATGAATAATGAAGTGATAATGGTATGATCTACTAATCTTACTTAGATTTCACCAAAGCAGACAGGACATCCAGACAAGGGTCCTTGAACCCACTATTTAATAGGCAGAACTTATTCCCACCACAGACTCAGCTGGTGGAAACCAAGAGCTTGTTAAATATTCCTATATTTTTTTTTCATTTCAAGATGCTATAAGGTGGAGTCTTCTAGTATATGGCCCTTTGAGGTTATTTTTCCCACTCAGCCTCATCCCTTGGGATCTATCCAAGCAGCTGTGTGAGTGGATGCTTTATTCTTTTGAATTATGGAGTTGACCCAGAGGTGGGATTACCTCAGTTCTGTCCATATAGAAGGACAAGGACATCCAAGCTTTCGCTCATTTTAAAAACCACATAATTAGTCATCAAGTCTTCATATTTATTAATTCAAACTTGTCCACAATTAGCGTTTTAGTCTTTTTTTCCTCTTTTATTGGATATTTTCTTTATTTATATTTCTTTTTTTTTATTGGATGATTTATTTACATTTCCTATGTTGTCCCCTTACCCCATCCCCTACCACCCCCTCGGAACCCCCAATCCCCTCGCCCCTCCTCCTTCTTCTCTGTGGATGTAACCTCTATCTACCCCCCCCCCACTCCCACCTCCCCACCCTCAAAATTCCCACCCCCTGGGGCATCCAGCCTTCATGAGGTCAAGGTTCTCTTCTTCCATCTGTGCCCAGCAGGGCCCTCCACTTTTACATATTCAGCTGAAGCCCTGGATCCACCCCTAAGTGCTCCCAGGCTGGTGGTTTAGACCCTGGGAGCTGTGGTTGGTTGGTATTGTTGCTCTCCTCATGGTGCCACAAACCCTTTCAGCTCCTTCAGTCTTCACTCTAACTCCTCTATTGAGAACCCCATGATCAGTTCAATGGCTAGTTGTGAGCATCTGCCTCTGAATATGTCTGACTCTTGAAGGCCTCGGAGGAGATATCCATATCAGGCTCTTATCAGCATGCACTTCCTGTCTTCCACATCAGCATCTACCTTTGGTGATTGCACATGGGATAGATACTCAGGTGGAGTGGTCTTGAGACGGCCCCTCCTTCAGTTTCTGTCCCTCACTTTGTCTCCATATTTGCTCCCTTGAGTATTTTGTTGCTCCTTCTAAGAAGGACCGAATCACCC
>NW_021604699.1:1613471-1676612 GCF_004785775.1 Grammomys surdaster | reverse complement strand
TCGATCTTAGAGCATATGCCATTGGAGTTCTGTTCAGGAACTTTTCCTCTGTGCCCAAGTATTTGAGGCTTTTCTACAGTAACTTTCTTAATCCACATTTCTGTGTTCTGTGGTGGCAGTTGCCTGTGGTTGCTTGCAGTTTGAAATGTTACATGGAAAATTCTAGAGAGGCCTTCATATGACTTACTGCAGCATGCTGTTATCATTTTGTCTTATAATTAATTCTTCTGCCTAACCTGCAAATTAAAGTTCATCGTGGCTGTATTGGAAAGAATACAGCGCATGTGGGTTGGGAATTATCCATAGTTTCATGGGGTCTCGGAACATAGTCTCAAGAACAAAGAAGGGATGCTTCTACTTAGACCAAGTTTAATCGGCAACAAGTAAAATTGCAAGAGCAATAAAATTTATGCTGAATAAAATAGTTAATGTGAATGGAATCAGCAGAAAGAATGAATAGGAGATAAAAGTACAGTAGCACGTAGATCAAACTACCCAGTGCCTCATGAAAATTTACTAGAGAAAATGCAGTTCCATCTCTCAAAGGACTATCTGAGAGGCAGAATGAGAAGGGAGAAATAATATCTTGGTTGAAAAGAAGAGTGAGAAACACACACAAGATAGCAGGTGACCAGAGCTTGGCCAGGCATTCTAGGAGCCCCTCCCTAGCTTTGGTGCAAGGCTATGAGACATACACAGAAGCAAGTCTAAGCATTGTCCTGAGATTCTGGAGCCTGCACTCAGATATCTGATCTGGGCTTATGTGCCTTAAAATAGTGGTCTTACTGTTTGTCTATTTAAGACAAGCTGGACCACACAGCTTTGTTTCAAAGGTCCCTGAGAGTAGAGTGTATTCTTATTAGTAGTAGTTCATAAGAATTATGAAGAAAAGGAAATTTCTTTTTAATTCTTTGGCAACTATCCTCATACTCTCATAATCTTTACCTATGTGCTTCTCAATCAATACAGTAGTGGTGCTCTTTCCTGAAATTCTGACCCAGTGGGTGTCAGGGAGAGCAGGCTTGTTCATTGTGTTTTTAAAAAAGTGGTCCAGAAATGTCTCATTAGCATGCTAGTTTATATAACATGGTCCATTTAATCCTGAACCATATATTAGGTACTAAACAAATATACTCATCTATGTCACATATACATGATTATTATACTGATAATTCATATTTTTATAGATTAAAAGCTACACTGCTAAGAGAAACCTGGCAGTGAATCATTAGTAAAGAAATGATCTGTACACAAATCCGAGTTTTCTGGATCCTTTTATATGGATCAAATGATAGATATTGAAGTGTAAACTGTAATTGTGGTTGATGTTAGGGATTTGGAAGTGAACATTTTTCATTAGACTTTTTTAATGTTGAGTTAGGTTGTACATCTTCAGATATCCATAGACTTTGATTCTTATTTATTTACTTATTTATTGCTTGCCTGTTTGTTTACAGCATTGATGACAGGATGCAGGCTCCTCAGCAGACCAGTACAAGTGCCAGTCTGCATCCTGAGCTGAGACAGTCACAGGTCTTAGCAGAGTGTTGATGAGGAAAAACCAGGCTGCTTAGAGCAACTAAATTCAGTGAATTTGGAGAATTTGAACTTCTTACAAAGAACTTTCACTCAGTTAAAATTGTTTTCTCTTTACAGAAGGTTGTCTTTTGTTTAAATGGTTGAAAGCACTAAATTATGTAAGCATGATTGTCTTTTTTCAGAATAAAACGCTAAGTATGTAGAATGAAGCTCAGGAAAACATAGCGGAGACTTTTTTTCAAATTAACTGCTGTTTTCTATAAGGCCCGTTCTATTTCTTGAGTAACACTCAACAGTTAACTTACTTCATTATAGATTATAGAAACTTTATCAAAGTCAGATTAAATCTTACCTTTAAATTAGTTACTACAAAAAGATTTGTTAGAAAATCCGTTAAGATAATGGACTAAAGGCTGCTCATAGGAAATGGTGAGTGACGTCTATCAGAATAGCAAAGAGTAGCTGAACTCCAGAGAGAGAAAGAGTAGAGGAGCATTGTAAACCATGCAGGAGTGCTGGGACAGCTGAAAGTGTGGGGAAAGGAGATGGATGACTCAGAGGGAAAAATAGTTTATATTCTTGTCCCTGAGTGCTGGGGATGTAATCTCCAAATATAGGCTCATCAGTAAGATATCTAAATAAAACTGGAGGAGAGGTTTAAACTAATACATATGCAAATTGCAACACAGGAAAAATAAAACAGGACAAAGCAAGATAACATGGCCTCCCCACAATCCTAACATCTTAATCATCTAATCCCCAAATGTGGAAAAGAGTAAACTGTTGAATAAAGAATTTAAAAGTTTACTTGTAAAAATGATCAATGTCTTCAAATAGAATGCAAGTGAGGGAGAATGAAGCAAAGAGATAGTTCCTGGACCTGGAGGAGAAACAGAGCCACATCCATAGATGAGAAAGTCAGGAACAAAATTTAGATGTTCAAGAATGCAAAATAGAAATGTTAACAATGAAATGCTCAGTGAATTAAAAAGAAAAAAGCACGGTAGGAAGCATTTGCCTTATAGAGCAAGCAGCAGAAAAATGGCAGGCATTGAAGACAAGGGTGGGAATGACTACATTCAGACATGATTAAAGACAAAACATTATAAAGGAGCATAGCCACATCTTCCACAGAACCCTGGACATGATCAAGAGACTCTGCCCAAGAATCCATAGGGTAGATGGAGGAATTTAAATGAAAAGTAATGGTGGAAAAATTCTATTCATTGAAATTAAAGCCCCTAGCCCCCAAATCTGTGGAACAAAACCAACATCCAAACATGAGAAACATTGGGAACCTCAAATAGACACCAGAAAAGTACCTCTCCACAGCATATTATGGTCAAGCTGCCTGAAACTGAAGCTCAAAGCTATAAGTGGAAAATGTCAACTGAGCCTCAGAGATAGGAAAAAAGAGGTATGGGAAAACCACGCCTGTCTCAGAATCACATGGCGAGGAGGCTGGGCATGACAAGTCTGTAGACAGCAATACACAAGTGGGGGAAAACTAGAAGGATTTCCTCCAAAATCAGGAATGAGGCACCCAAGCCCACTCTTTTCACTCTTACTCAACAGAGTGTCCAGACTCTCGGCAAAAGCAACACAGTGAGACACCAGAATAAAATAGATACAGACAGAAAAGGAAGAAGTCAAATTATTTTGATTTATGCATGATGTCATCCTCAAAAAATCTAAAGGTTCTATGGAAAAAAAATCATGAAATACTTTTCGCAAAGTGGCAGAATATAAGATCAACATACAAAAAAAATCAGTTAACTTTCTTGAATAGTATGAATACACCTGGTGAGAGAGATATCAGGGCATCCTATTTGGGTATGTACGTGTGTATATTTTAGGGGGCTTCTACAGTACCAGCCTTCCACAAGGCTTTTACAATGGTCTCTGGTATTACTTATCTCTCTCAATATTCTTTCCTCTACCCTGCTTTCCTATCCCCCATTTAACCTTTCCTGTTCTATTATTCCCTTCTACCTGGTTATATCACCTACATTATATCCACTACTCTTAAAAGCCCTGCCCTGAATACTTACTGATTTTTCTGGGTACTCCGTTTTACACATACACATCTGACGGTTCAAAACTAACATCCACTAATGAGAGAGAACGCTCACCATTCCTCTTTCTGGGTCTGGGTTACTTTATTTAGAATGATTATTTCCAGCTTCATTCATTTACCTATGAATTTCAAGTTTTCATTTATCTTGTGAGCTGAATAATATTCCCCTGAATAAATATACTACAGAAAAGAGCAGGGCTCCCAGGAATATCAACTAAACATGGCCTAACAAATTGCAACAAGACCAGGCATGTATACTCATATCAATGCTGGAAGAGGCAACCTGGTAGGAGGAAAAAGGGTCCCAAGAGCAAGCAAAAGAGTGAGAGATAGCATGATTCTCAAGTTGAACCAGTCATTGATTGGTGACTCTTAAAAGTTCTGTGCCACTTTTACCCCAGCACATCTTGTAGGCAGGACAAATTGTACATTAAAGGTTTTGTGGTTGGGTTGGTGTCCCTATCTCTCCACTGGAAGTCTTGCCTGGTTACAGGAGATGGCTGATTCAGGCTCCCTATCTGTCCATTACTATGTCTTAGCTAGGGTCACTCTTGTAGATTCCAGGAAGTTTCCATTGCACTAGGTTTCTACCTCATCCTTGAAATGGCCCCCCAGTTCCAGTCATCTTTTCCAGTACTTTCTCCCACCATTCCCTCAATCCCTCCTGTTCCCATTTTGGTTGGTGAATTCTATTCCATTTCCCCTTCTAGGGCAATCCTGATAAAGCCCTCCCCCTCCAACCCTGCCAGTTATTTTGCCTCTGTGGGTCTGTGGGTTGTAGCACGTTCATCCTTTCCTTTAGTACTTCTTAATCATTTGTGATTCTTCTTCTGAGAACGCTCTCTTTATTTCCATGTCCTATATCATAATTGGGTTGTTTAGGTTTTTTGGGGTTTGGTTATTTTTAGCCCTTTGTATTCTCAAGACACCAACCCTCTGACAGATGTATAGCTGGAAAATATTTTCCCCACTCTGTGGGCTGCCTCTTTCAGAAGAATGAAAGTAGACCATTACCTCTCACCCTGTAAAAAATCAATTAAGAATGGATCAAAGGCTTTAATGGGAGATCTGACATTCAGAAACTGCTAGAGGAAAACCTGTCAAGATAGAAGCACAGCCCAGTAACGTCTGAAGAGTGAGTCCAGTTGTTCCTAAAACAGTTGAAGGATTCACAAATATGACTACATAAAAGTGGAACCCGTATGGCAAAGGACACAGTCAACAGAATGAGAGATACCTGCAGAAAGGGAGAAAATTTTTGTCACTCGGACATAGGACTGGGATTGATAAATAAAATCCATAAAGAATTCAAAGACTTAAAACCCTCAAACCAACTCGTCTGAAAAGACAGTTCTCAAAAGAAGAAATACAAATCACAAGTAATCAGGAAGAATGCTCATCTGCTGCTACCAGGGAAATACAAATCAAAACTATGTTGAGTTTCTCCCTCACCATAGCCAGAGCAGCCATCATCAGGAAAACAAAGCACAACAAATGCTGGCAGAGATATGGGAGAGAGGAGTGCTTATAAGTTGCTATAGGGATTGGAAACTTGTTTGCTTTATGGCAACCACTAGGGAAGTTTTGAGAACACTAAAAAAGTACCACTATACAGTTATAACTATATAACTTTTTTTGTATAGCCCAGAAAGAGTGGCAGTCAACATGACACAGGGATATGTTTATTGCAGTACAATTCATGATAGCAGGGATAGGCAACCAGGCCTGGCTCTTTCCAACTGATGAAGAGAATGTGGCTTATATATAAATGTGGCTTATATGTACAGCCACATGGAAGAATGTACTCATATCATTGTAGAAAAATGAATGGAACTATAGAGGGCATCATGTTAAGTGAAAGAAATCAGACTCCCAAAGGTTATTGTCATATGATACCTTTTATGAAATGTAAAAAAATCTAACTTAAAAATATATATGACATGAGATAAGTGGGGGGAATATGATAGGGAAGGATGGGACCTAGAGAGAGAGAGACACAAGATGGAGAAAAAGAAAATACATATTTTCTTTCAAATATAGGACCTAGACATAATGATACATACAAACACAGACAGACAGATATTTCCTTTTGAAAGCATACTCCTTTGGGGATGGTAAGATGGCTCAGCAGGTAAAGGTGCTTGGTACCAGATCTGATGATCTGAGCTCATTCCTCAGAATCCACATGGTAAAAGGAGACTAACTCCTGCAAGTTGTCCTCTGACTTCCATACATTTCCCATGGCGAGTGCATACACGCATGCGTGTGCACCCCCCACAGTTATGTCTATATTTATATCAATATATACAATAAATAAAGATATGTAATGAAATCCACACTCTTTTTAGTCTATGTTTAACAGGGAGCTTGGCCTGTTATTTCTTGCATGTGTGGGTCTTTATCTAGCTTTGATATAAAAACATTACCTGGTTTGTAACTTGGGTTTAAAAGAACCCCTTCTTTTTATATTTTATGGACTAGTTCGGGAAGAACTGTTGTTAGTACTTTAGAGGTTTGGTAGAATTCTGCCTGGACTATTTTAAATTATTACTTCCATCCTGTTGTTTGCCACATGTGTATTTAAATTATTCATCTATCTTGTTTTAACTTTGGTAGGGTCAAATGTATATGAAAGCCATCCTTTTATTTCAGAGTTTTTAATTTAGTAGAATATAAGTTTTTAAGAAATGTCCTTATTGAGGACAAATGGACATACCAAAATGGATGGAGGAAAAGCCCATGAGGCCTCAATCCTACACAAAAGCTGTAGACAACTGAGGAAAGATGAGAGCAAGAGAAGTGGTCTTTCCCAGGAAAAAGAACACCAATTACCTCTCCACTCTCAAACAGTGAGGCCTTAAAGCATACATACAAATAGAATTATACAGACTGAGCAGGTAGCATTTAGGAATAAAAGGAACTATATACAAATATATATATTACATATAAATACATATATTTATATATATTTTAAATAATATTTGTATATAATACATAAAAATATCTATATAAATATTTTTATGTATTTTAAATATTACTTATATATAAATATATAATATACATAAACATATATATATATTTCCTTTTATTCCTAAATATAGCATGAATGACCTTCCCATTAAGAACAAATAATGTTCAGTGTACAATGTGCAGACACCATACTGGATTTTATATAAATAGTATACATATATGTTATTTCACACATATATGATATGTATTACACATGATATATATGAAATAACAATTAGTGAAAAAAGAAGCCATGTATTATTTGAAGGAGAGCAGGGAGGCATCAGTGGGAGGGTATGGAGAGAGGAAAGGAAAGAAAGAGATGTAATCTCAAAAATATTTTTGAATTTCATTGGTATCTGCTTTAATGTCTCCTTCATCTTTAGTTTTGTTTTTTGTCTTTGATTTTTGATACAGGATCTTACTCTATAACCTTGGTTTGCCTGAAACTTAGTGTGTAGACCATGCTGGCTTTGGGCTCCTAATGTTTTGTCTTCCTCTGCCTCCTGAGTGCTGAGATTAAAGGCATGCAAGACCAGGCATACACATGGTGCACAGACATACATTCACATAAAGCACATAAAGTGTTTTTTAAAGATTAAAAATATAATGCTGGTGGTCCCACCATATTAGACTTCAGATTACACCATAGAATAGTAGTAATAAAACTAACATGGTGCTTGCATAAAAAAAAAAAACAGAATAAAAGACCTGGATATAAGTCCACACATATGCAGACATCTGATCGTTTTAATGACCAAGTGTTTTATTTAGATATTTTCATGCCTATGTTTCTGAAGCTCAATGGAGCTTATATAGAACAAAATCGTTAATCAAAGCTTTTCACTTTATATATTTGTTTGCTTAAAACCATCTAATATCTAGTAGAGCCATGGAGATGTGTCAGTGGGTAAAGGCACTCGTCTCACATACATAATAACCTCAGTTCCACCCTTGGAACTCACGGAGAGATGGGAGAAAACTGACCTCACAAAGTTACCAGCTGACTGCCACATGCACACTGTGTCATGTGTGCTCCCCATATCATATGCATATTTACATAATAAATGAAAATAAAAAGCTTCCATCCTACTGTTTATGTAAGATCTAGTATGGTGTCCGCACACTGTATACTGAACACTATCTGTTCTTAAGGGGGAAGCCAGCCACACTTCCGCTGAAGTGATTAATGAACACGAATAATGTGAGTGGCAATTTACACTGCCATACCTCTAGCATACAAACATGAGGGTCTCAGACTGCAAGTGATTCAGTCCAGAGGCATTGGAGCTTACACAGGCGACAGCAGGCAGAAATCTTCTGAAGGAAACAGGTTAAAGGTAGCCATTGGACATTCGAGAAAGATGCCAAAAAAGTATGGCAGAAAAATCACCAACAAACAGAAGTGGAAGAGCAGCATGGTCGTGCGGAGACAAATAAAATGAGGTTATCTTTCATCACTCACAAAAGTTACTCCAAATGGGTCATTTTTAAAAATTTGCTTTATTTCATTTTGCATGTAATTGTGTCACACACACACACACACACACACACAGAGAGAGAGAGAGAGAGAGACAGAGACAGAGACAGAGACACAGAGACACAGAGACAGTGGAGGAGGAGAGAGAGAAGGAAAGAGAGTGAGAAGGAGAACGAAGGAAGTACTTCAGGCCTCTACATGCTTACACACAGACAGGCAGGCAGGCCGACACACACACACACACACACACACACACACACACACACACACACACAGAGTATTATCACATATTACCAAGGAAGGATAAAAATTCAAACTCCATCTTATGGCTAGCAGCATTTTAAAATGTCTTACCCATTTCAAAAATTAGTTTTTCGATTTGTCAAAAAATTAAACATTGGATCTCTTATTAAGCAGGTGTCATTTGATATGAAAACACACCAAGGGTCTAGAGACATGGGTCAATGGTTAAGAGCACTTGCTCTTCTTGGAGAAGGCCAAAGTTTGGTTCCCAGCACCTACATCAGGTGGTTCATATATAAATACAGACCCAAGGGGTCTGCTACCCTTTTCTATCCTCTGAAGGTACTTAGCATTCATGTGCATATACACACACAGACACACAGACACACAATTGAAAAAGGTAAATAAATCTTCTAAAACAAAAGCCACAGGAATTCTCTATAGTGGTTGATGGTGAGTTCAATACTTGTTCATGGCAACATAATTCATAATGAACACAAGTGGGAACAACTAAAGTGTTCAATACCAAATGAACAGATAAATAAAACATGATCTACTCTTGAGGACTAATATTCAGCCATGAATGAATTACAGGATTAATGCATGCTGTGATATGGATGGGCCTGCGAAAATTATGCTTAAATAAAGATGTCAGTCACACAAGGCTGCGAACCATATGAGGCCAGATAGGCGAACTTTCCAAAACAGGCATATCCATAGATCAAAGTATAGCTACTGAGAGAGAATAGGGGAAGAGAAATGGGTGAACCTGTTAGTAGGCCTGGGGTTTGTTCTGAATGGATAAAGAGTCTTCTGTAATTAGAAGTGCTGTATGACTTTGAGAGTAGCCTAAAATTCTGTGAAATCTCTTATAAGAGTAATTTTACAATATATCTCAATTTAAATGGCCTACCTAAAGAGTGAAAAAACTTAAAAGGCACATTTGTTGTCCATAATGTACCAAGAACTCTTAAATGTAATAAAAGTAAAATAGCCTTATTCAAGAAATGGCTCAGCACATTGAAGAGACATATAACTAAGAGTGACCAATGGATCTCTAATTGGACTTAAGACTTGTTCAACAAAAGGCAAGCATGTTTAGTTCTAGAAACCTAGCCAACTACCTAAGGCTAGTGAAGAAATGAATCTCAGAGGAGAACCTATAACTGCCACTTTGTTAAACCAACACAATTCCTGACCACATTCTAAACATTTGTCCTTATACGCACAGGTAAGTGTAGGCCTCACTCACCAAGGAAACTTCTTGCAACAGACAAAAACAATTACAGAAAAAACACAATTAATCAAAATACAGAGCTGTGAAGCCCAGTCCCATGGATACATCTACAAAAGACACTTCACACCTACGGACCAGGGAACATTGTGGAAGAGGAGAAGGAAAGGGTCAGGGAGTTTGCTGTGTCTCCTAGAAACATCAGAAGCAACAACCATGATGTGTCACCAACATGGCTGCCTAAACAGGATCTGAACAAGGATACCAATAGACATGCCAACATGGACAGGGGACTAAGAAATGTTGAGAACAAGATAAATAGGGAAGAGTACCACAACTGATTATCTAATTCCAAATGGTTAGCCCTGAAACCATATATGCAAGTAACATTATGCAGACTGAGCAGGTTCAATTTAAATATTTAGAAATATATATATTAACAATTAATGGGAAAAAAGCCATGAATTTCGAAGAAAATAAGGAAGGGTAAATGAGAGAGTTTGGAGGGAGGGGATGAAAGAGGGAAATGATATAACTGTATTGTAATCTCACACACACACAAAAAAAACAAGAAATAATTTAAAAGAGAGAGAGAGAGAGAGAGAGAGAGAGAGAGAGAGAGAGAGCAAATGAGCATGCGAAATGATGCCCCACTGCATGTCGTTAAGAAACTGCAAACTGAAACAGCAGAGTGAGCACTCACAGCAGGCAAGGATGCCTTTACTCATCTGAATTGCTTGAGTTTCCACAAGAGAACACCGGATTCAAGATGGATCCAATAATGCAAATTTACATTCTTACCATTCTGGAAGCTGTAGGTCCATGATCCAGGTGCTTACAGAATTGCTACCTTTAATGAGACCTCTCTTCTTGGCTTGCAGTGGCTTCTTGCTTGCTGTGTCCTCATATGACACCTGGGCCCAGGGAGGGCTGGGCAAATCCCTAGCACTTCTTCCATTCCATAAAGAACTGCAGCCTACCTGATGTTTTTACAACCTCATCTAATTGTAATAACTTTCTTAAGTACAACTTCTAATGCAATCACATACAGGGCTAAGGCTTTAGCCTAGGAATTTTGGAGGGAAGCTTACCTAACTCCATAATAATAACGTATGATCCAGCAATTGTGCTCTTTGGTACTTACCCAAATGAGTTGAACAGGATGCCCAGAAGAAGCCTGGACATGGATGTTGACAACATTTCTATTCACAATTACCAGTACTTGAAAGCAATCAAATGTCCCCCCCCCACCCCGGTAGCTGAGAAGGTTGTACAGGTAGTGTGTTTCTGCAGAACACAGTGGTTTGAACATTTCTCTTACCGTAAAGAGACATCTAATTAGAGCCTGATATATGATATCACCCTTTTAATTTAAAATTTGCAGACTAAGAAACAACATAAATTTCTGGTATCAAGTATACACAAGTATTTTTTAAAAATAGTATTTTTAAAATGTGATGGGCCTAATCACTAGCTTCCCAATAATGGAAACTTTTTAAAGATGTATGCCTGTTCTCAGATTTGAAGTGTAGCTTTCAGATGCAAATTTTCATGGATAGGGAACCATCTCTAAAGCACGGATGTAATCCAGCCATGAAAAGCAGCTCACCTATGTTTCTCAACTTCTGCCCCTAAGTTCTAAGGGGATGGATGAGATGATTGTTACACTCTCCATCCTTGGCTTTGCTGATTGGTAATACATTCTTTCCTTTATCATCTGTGTTACTCCTGGATGCTACTGTGCATCCCTGAAAGAGAACAAGAACATCTTTGTGTGTGTATTCACATCTGCAATGTATGGATAAAAGGCAAGCATGGATCTGACAAGAGAAAACCAGGAAGTGCCTTCGCAGATATTTTATGGTATGGCACACAGACTAGTATTCCCCTGGTGTGGACACCCACGTCTGTAATAGTAAGATACTGACTTAAGTAAGACATTTGGCCAAGCTCCTAACAGAACCATCTAATAAGAATGAGGTGGTAGCCACTCTGTCTTCTGATCAAAGGAGGCTGGCATTTTGGTTAGTAGGAAGGCAGATTTGACACAATCATCGAGTTTTCTTTGGCACTTGCAGGCTTATTTATTAGAGTAATATGGAGGTACGTGTGTGACGCTGGGGACTGAACCCAAGATTCTACTACATATGCTAAGCACATGCTGTGCTGCTGTCTGAGCTGGTCCTCCCTCCCCACAGCAAACTCCAAGCAGGTATATTTTAAGCCTTCAGCAGAAGTAGTGTATTATATTTGATGCCCATGGCCATTAAGGATGTACTTGCTAAGCAGGGCTACTCTGAACGAGGCACCCAAAGGAACAGAGGGCACAAAAGTCCTTAAAGTTCAGAGGGGAATGAGTGTCCTTGGGTGTGGGGCAGTGGACTGTGAGAGGCAGCTGGGTATCTGGTCGAGCAGGCCTTGAACCCCAGAGACCCTCCAGAGATGGTAGGAGTTCGGCCTTGCTCCTGGGCCCCTGGCTCCTTTCACATAGCTACAGTCCCTCCCACAGAGAGGTTTGTGGCCATCAGTAATGTAGCACAGGCGGAGGGCGTAACTACAGCCCGCAGAGCCTCAAGACACATCTTCCTATTCATGAGATATCTAAAGGCCAGAGGGCATACCAAATTAAGCAGTCCTTCCCAGACCCTTCTCCTTGTAAAAGGTATTTAACCTCAGGCCCACCCTGAGAACGTGGGGTATAGCTTCATCCATTTTCCGCCATGACAATAAATATCTTAAGACCTGGACTACCTCTCTTCTTTGGGGAACCTTAGAGAGGATCTTCAACTACTGAGCTGCCTTCTAACCTCCAGCTGATGACCTCTCTACTTTCCAGCCATGGAGACCCAGCCAAGACCCAGCCAAGCAAGTTGCTGCAACCCAGAGTCTCACCCTGCAGGACACAGCAGGAGCTCATCTCTCCTCCTTCCCCCTCCTTGGCAGCTGGTTGATCCAACCCATATGCCCCCTACCTCCCTTCTTGGTCCTTCTGCAGCCTCTCAGCAGTGCCTGCGAGCCCAAAGGCCTGAGACCAGTGGGTTCCCAGCTTCCTCCTGGCCCAGGAACCCCCAACTCAAGAGCTCTGGCCCCCACCACGGACCCCAGACTGTGTTCTTCTACCCCTGGAGCAGAGCTTCTCACAGCCCAACGTCTGCCCGGTATGCGTGGAGTGAACTTAGTCAAATTTCTGCGCCCCTGCCTCTCTGAGTCGTGGCACCAGCCTCTTGGAGACAGCAGACACAGGACTCATAATTCAACCCAACAGGATCCACGCCCATGTATACATTATAGTCCAACACTTAGGATGAAAAATGATTTAATTCCCAAAGCTGATCAAATCTCTTTTCTTCCCCAGGCTCATTTTGATATTTTATTATAAAGATAGGCTTTTATCTTAAGAATAAACTACTCCTGTGTTCCTATATAGGAATCCTCACTGTACTGGGAACCAAGATGCTCTCTGGCTCTTCATTGTTGGCTGGGAGGAACTGAGGATTAGTTTCTTCCTGCTTGGATTTCAACATTATTCTAGCATTTGTCACATGTCTGAGGACAAACATACAGCAAAGAATGGTATGCTACCGAAGGCTATGCCAGATTTGAAATGCTGTGATGTTTTTCTAGTGTGGCAATTTTTATTGTCATGGCTTTCTAATTTGATTTTGAGGCCTTTCTATTCTGATTGGCCACAAGCCAAGACAACTGCTCTTTAGGTGAGCTCAGACTAAGGGGAAGTTAGATCAGCCTGTGTTGTGACATGCAGGGGAGACATGACAATAACGTTCTTGAAGACAAATTGCTATTCACAGGTCTCAGAGAAGTCAGAGGTGCAGATGGGTCCTGATGGAAATTCGGAAGCAGTCAGTAGCTCAACTGGTGAAGCAAGAGTGGGAGGGGGACACCAAGGATTTACGGGACCACAGCTTTACTAATGTCCATAGGCACCATCCATCCTCCTTTGGCTTCCCAGAGAGAGTTGTGGGCTGACAAGTGGGAAGGGGAACATATTTACATGAATCTGGTGTTGACAGGTTTTATTGTGATTAGTAGCTTGGATTCCAAGCTGTTGCTGGAATCCGTAGCTGTGTTCAGTTTGTGGTCCATAGGGTGAGGAAGACGTGGGCTATATTTCAGCCCTATAGTGAGTGAACATTTTCATTAGGCCAGTGTGACTGGGTTTCAAATACCTAAGGCCTAACACGGATGCTGAGCCAGCAATCGTGCTAAAAAGTTAGTGGTATCTATTGCCCTCTGATTTAAACTCTGCTTTGGTGAGTGATGTTTTCAAAAGCACTCCCTGTTAGCACAAAGAAGGTACACTTAAGTGGATGCACATAACATTGCCTGACAGCCTATCAGGGTTCTGGGAATTTGGGATACAGGAAGCTGGTGAACTTATGTTTCTAAGATGCAGGGGATAAAGGTAGTGCTATCTTCTGTTCTTTGCACTTAGGTATACTGCCATTGACTCATACATCATAAGGATGGTATCTCTTTACTCCTGTGTTACAGATTTAGATGAGGATGTAGGGTAAGCTGTTTTTCCCTCTAATTTCATTTATTTTACCTTTTATCTCCAGCACTTCAGTAAAATGAATGTATTTGAGGATAAAACTTTATAGAGAGAATTTATTAGATGTGATGATGCTAAGGATGTGTCTGCTCCAATGTGACTGGTGTCTCCCTAGGAAGAGAGAAGGATACACAAAGAGACACTGTTGTGCACGTGTGCAGGAAGACCACGTGAGGACCCAGGGAGAAGGTGCCGACTAATATATGTAGATTTTCACAGTTAGCAAGAATATGTAGCTTTCCCTGTAGCGTCTTTACATTTCGACTCTGTAACTCCAATCAAGAGCTATGTTGACTACCTGTTGACTCTGTGGGCTGCTCTAACCAACAAAATATGCCGAAAGTGATTTGTGTGCCAATTCCAGACCGGGCTATAAGAACATTTTCTTGCTCCCTCGGAGACCACCCGAGTGGATAGGACAGGATAAGTCATCCACTTCCCACCGAAGTGTGAACTTGACCCAGACCCTCAGCACAGCACAGTTCCATCCAGCTTAAATTGCTAACCAAATGTTTGTTGGAAGCTACCAAACTTTCATGGCTTGTTCTTGTTATGTGGTAAAACCAGCCAGCACCCCGTGGATCTGATGTACTCAGCAGAGCAGGCAGGAGACAAGTGATGACTGACCAAGCAGCTTGCACAGCTTGGGTTTGTGTTAACTGTGGCTATTGAGAACTCAGCCCCACTGGGCAGGTCAGGAAGGTACTGAAGTGGATACTGGGATATTTAACATATTTTTAAAAAATATTTATTTTTACTTTTTTATGAGTATGGCTTGCTTGAATTTGAATGCCTTTCTCATAATTTGACCAATATGTACAGAAGATGGTTTGCTTCTTCCCCACACCTTTCTAAGCAGATGTATCCTGTGACATCACCAGGAAGCCCTCTGCCAGAGCTGTGCTGGGACTGCTTGTTCTGCCCACCTTGATCTTTCTGTGGCTGCAATGAGAGCTGACATAGAGGAGGACATTCATTATTCATGTGACCCTCTGAACTCTCGTGTAGGAGGCTTGGGAGACTTCAGCCCACTAAAAAAGCAAGAGCCACTGTGTTGCGCTCTTTGCTATTTGAAGACAGTACCTTGGCTCTCACTGTCTGAGAACATGTGATTTTTTCATATCAAGGCCAAACCGCATCCCACTCTGAGAAGAATTTACAAACAGGCTCAGTAGAGGTTCTGATCCATTTGAATGTGGCCAGAGAGTCTGTTCCTTAAGTGGCTACTGTGTTGTTTTCTTGAAACTTCTGAAGGCTTTGAGACCTCTGAGGCTGATGCTCTCTTCTCTGGGATCCTGGAGAGGATTTCTAATGGGTGCTCTGTGATGGGTAAAAAGCTAAGCTGTGGGGAGGTCCTTTGTGGCAAAGGAGGCTTGCCGGCTGTGTGCCAGGCACAATCACTGCCTCTCTCCGCTGTACAGCTATCATCTGTAAGGCATCTTGGACATTTTCTGAGACAGCAGTAAAGGAATCCGCCTCAGATTATTAAAGTCCCGTGTGTGGGCAATCTATGGGGGAAGGGGCTGCTGCAGAGGATGTTTGACATGACTCTTGCCAGACATGGATACCCAAGAAAAGCCCAGGGCACCGAGTCACATATTTCAGTGTTTCAACAGTTACCAATAATCTATACATTGCCTGCCTGCCTCCATCGATTTGTCCATCCATCGACTCTCATTTATATCTGTCATCTACCTAAAGCTGAAACTAAATGATAAACATGCATGAACACACATACGCATGCGAGCGCGCACACACATGTACTTGTACACGCATGCACACAAACATGCACACAATATACACCACCTAACCTCCCCTCCTCTGTGCACCCATTGTCTCAATAAAAAGACATCAAGTATTGTGATCCACTTTCTTACTTCCTGCGAGCATTCACTGGCATTTTATGAGAAGAGCATTGTTGTAAGACATGTAAAATGTCACTGACTTGAAAATGATAGGAAGTGAGGCCAGTAGTGGCCCTACTTTGTAGATACATGCTCATTTTCCTCCTAAAGTACAGTATTTTGATGCAGAACAGAACCTTTCTTCCTTCTTTGTATTCAAGCCTGAATACTTTCACATTATTTTTTTGTTAGGAACAAAAATTTTCTCTTCTACTAGAGATGACTTAATCTCAAAATGTCAAGTAACCTCAAATATTCCTACTCAGACATAAAGTCTGAATCATTTTTAAAACATCTAGGAGAAACCTGGCAAGATTGTGTCTCTGGGTTAGTAAATGCCCATTCGCCATGAGAGCCCGAGCACACAAGAGTACATACTCACCTGTCAGCTGTTCTCACGTCCAGTGATGAGAATGTGCTTCTACGAATTGTGTTCAGCTCTCTTCTGCTTACATCATCTCCCACTGGGTCCCACACTGGGATGCAGCTCGTCAGTGATGGGCAGCAGCTGTGAGCATTGCTCTGCCAGTGGCTTCTCTCTGCACCACACCCTGGCCTATTGTCTTGTTTGTATCAGCCTCATGCCCATTAGATTAGATTTGCCCTATGCCTTACTTAGAGCTTGGGGTAGTTTGGATGAAAATAGCACACATAAGCTTATAGGGAGTGGAATTATTTAAAAGTATTAGAATGCTTGGCCGTGTTGGAGTAGGTGTGATCTTATAGGAAGTGTGATACTGGGGGTGGGCCTTGAGGTTTCAGAAACTCAAGCTGTACCCACCGGCTAGCGCTCTCTCTCTCTCTCTCTCTCTCTCTCTCTCTCTCTCTCTCTATCTATCTATCTCTACCTGCTGCCTGCTGATATGGATGCAGAACTCTCAGCTACATCTCCAGCAACCATGTCTGCCTATGTGCCACTATACTTCCCACCATGATGATAATGAGCTAAACATATGACCTTACTGTAAGTTAGCTTCACTTAAATGTTTTTCTTTATATGACTTGCCATGGTCATGGTGTCTTGTCTCAGCCATAAAACCCTAGAACACAGCTTCACAGGAATTCTTCCTCAGGTATTATTAGAGTGTCCCTGCCAGGACACATCAGAAGATCTTAAAATACCAAGGATTCACATGGACCCATCTTTTTGAAATTCTCTTCAGCCTTTGCTCTCAATGATAATAGTTAAAATGTTTCTTGGTCCTCCTGCCTGATCCCTTGAAAGCTTGTTTTCCATGGGGCCCAAGAATGCAGATCATAGAGATTTCCCTACCTTCCCTACTTAGCAGGTTGTCCCTCTTTTTCTTACGTTTCTTCTTCTCTAGAAGCTTTGGAAGCAACAGAGCAGGAGATAGAAAGAATTCACAGGCCATGTCTGTGCAACAAAAACACAGTACCTATACCAGGTAGATTAACCTACATATCCAGATGAAGAAAGTCAGCTATAGAGTGGGCAAGGTGACATAGATATAAGTTACAAGTGTGGGTACAGATGAAGACTTTAAAACTCACCTTTCCTGATAGCTACAAGTAGGAAGAGGACACTGGGGTCTTAGAATCAGGGAGCTTTGTAGAGCATAAGCAGAAGATGATGTACTTCACACACCAATCCACTGTTGTTTTCAGTGTAGACCCCAGGCAACGAAGCGTGCTGCTGATACCAGGGGCAGGCATGTTTTCTCCCTTCATGGCATCTTGCTTTGGCCAGTACCAGACAGCCAAGCTTCCTGAATGGTACTGATAAGACGTGACAGGCCTCAGTCACAACTTTGTTCCTTGGGTAGCAGATGTCTACCTGAAATTTCATTAGAAAACAGAAAGTATCATAGTGTTAATGTTCAGTGACAAAGGGACCAAGGCACATTTGGCTTTTTAGAGTTACAAGCTTCATAATTATTTCAGAGGCAAAAAGCCTGGGGCCGAGAGCTGGAAGCTTGTGCATCTTCTGGAAAGGAAATTTAAGTTGCAGCCCTTTGGCTCTCATATTTAAAAAAAAAAGTTAAACCAAAATTCAGTAGAAGCATGACGTATTTCCACAAATGAAAAATGCTCTGAGGAGTGTTATAGGAAAGAAGCAATTGTAAAAACTGTTGGACTCCTGCCCAGGGCATTCTGTTTTCTTACAGATGTGGCTGGACAGTCAGGCTCATTGCACCACTGCTGTGATTTCTTGGTGGTGGGGTGGGAGAAATTAAAACATACCAATTCTGTCCACAAAGCCTAACCACAAAAATTCAATATGCTCAGGAGTCATATTATGCAGACCGTGATATACACATGTGAGAGCAACAGCTCAACAGATAGTCCTTCCACACTCACCGCCTACCCCCACCTGCCATTCATTCATTCACTCATTCATTCATCTATCCATTCATCATCCATCCATCAATACACTCAACCCTCTATCTTACCCATCCTTTTATTGTCTGTCTATACATTTTACATTTCATTTACCCACATGTTGTGTGACATGTGTGATGACACTTGAATGAACACCTACTTACTCCACATAGGAAACCAATGACACACCAAAGTAATGATACTACCCACTGAACTTTTTAAATCAATGAGCTTGGGGGGGGGGTTCATAGGATTATGGGTGAGGGGTTCTTTACAGGAGCATGGGCCATTGAAAGGCAACTGCGTTACTCAAAGTCCACCCTGGCACAAGTGATGACTTGTGAAAGCTTGCAGCCTGGAGACTGTCTATACAACTGGTAGGCAACTTGAAGTGCTTGATAGTCTCTTCTCCTCAGTAATTTGTGCTTATACAACTCTGGGGAGGGAGAGACCTTGTACATAGGGTAAACTTTTATAAACTTTCTATAATTTGTGAGTTGTCTACTTCCTGTATCTTAATGAGTCTCCCTTTAGAATCTTCTGAATCTTAACAAACCCTTCTTTAGGACTCCTTGGGTTCTAATGAGATTCTCCAAGTATGTAATATTTCAATTCAGGGAAATTGCTGCATAGTACCAATATATCTGCCGATCAATCCATTCATCCATTCACTCATTTAACCATTCATTTATTCATTAACTCATTTATCCATCCACCCACACAGCAGTGCTGAGGGTCGCCCCTAGGGTCTAGTGCATGTTAGGTAGTTATGGCTCACTGAGCCATATCTGTCTTTATGTTTGAGGCAGGGTCTCTTTAAGCTTTCCAAACTGTTTTTGAATTCATTCTGTATCTCAAACTGGCCTTGAACTTTCCACCTTCCCACTCACTTCAGCCTCTCTAAGTAGCTGGGATCACAGCCCTCGCCACCAGACCTGGCTGTGTCTGTTGTAGTTTCAGTTCCAGAGCTGCACATGGATCCTGGATCTCCATTTACGTTCTTGCTTGGCTCTGCCATGAAAGTACCTAACAGGCTTGCTGGACATGGGTTCCCTCTTAACTTCTGATGATCTTTTTCTCATTTGAATGGCTCCTACCTATTCCTGTTCTGTAACCACATGCTGTGGGAAGGGTGTTAGATTCCAGCCTTGCTATTTATGTGTTCCCGTTCTAACTTACTTGGTTTTGATGAGCACATTTCAGACAGAGCAGTTAGAAAGAATCCCTGTTTTGGGCAATGATCAAGATACTGGAGATGGAAGGAGGTTGAAGGTCTGACAGCCGTAAAGTCAGAGGCCAAAAGGCAGTGGTACTAGTTCAAAATAATGGAGTTATATAAAGGTAAACTGGGGGGGGGGTGTCCCACCACCAGATGTGCTTTGCAGCTATGGAGGAAAAGCCTACAGGACAAGTGGACCTGGGAAGCAGAGGGCACCTTAGATAAGAGCCTGCATGCAATCTTCTAAATTCACCCAGTTAGAGAGTTGGATTGTATAGCCATGCTGGGTGAGCCAACACTCCTTTGGATACCATTTGGAGGAAATGCAGAATGGGTAATTTTCCAGAGGTACCCACCCATAGGAGTTTCTAAAAGGCGTGATGGCTGTTTCCATGCTTTCAGACAATGTTTTCATATTTAGTTTACAGTTTCCAAGGACTAATCTCAGGTAGGACTTTTCATATTGACTGTACGTAGAGTACACCCATTTCATACTTCCCTTATCTTACTCTAATAAGACAGTAGATAGCAGTCTCTATGGGTACTTGCACCTCCTCTCAGAGAAAATGGTGATAGCATTGAAGGTGCCCATCCTATCAGCTCCAGTTTCAACAGTGGCATTTGGAAGGACAAACACTGATATACACAGTTAATTTAAGATAAAGGTTAAACGTTCAAAACTCTGATGGCTGAACCAAGCAGATCAAACCCATTATTAGGTAAGTTTACCATTAAAAAAAAATTAAAAAGCATGAGAAAGAACAATCAAGTGAAACCAATGAGTAAAGAAAGGTGTGGGACATTTTCTTAAAATGTATCCTTTCATTTTATCATATATTTTTTCAATCAAAAGTAGAGATAGTCTTTCTTGGTTTGTTCATTTGACTGTCACTTCAGCTGCCAGTTGAGTTAAGTCTTGGAGACAATTGCAGAGCTACAGAGATGGGACTGCAGAGTCACCATGGTTAGCACAGCCATCCATTGTATCCAAGTCTACAGGGGAGTGGTACCAGGAGCCTATGGGTTCCAACATCCGAGCATGCTGGAGTCTCTTGCATAAGGTTGAGTATTTGCACATGACCAACCCACATCCATCCATAGGCTTTAAGTCTCACTGCAAATGCATGATGTAGTGTAAACTCTAGCTAATAGTTGCTGGACTGTATTTTTAGGGACTGGTGAAAATGTCTGTAACTGTTTTCCCCTACACACACCAAATATTTTTTATTTACAGTTGTCTGAATCCTCAGATACAGAGGATTGAAGACACATGGCAAATGGCTTCTTGAAATTATTTTCTTTTTCCCCTACCCTAAATTGTCCATTTTTAAAAATGAAGAACATGAAAAATTGACTCCACCACAACCCAAATGGAAATAAAAGGTGAGTTTATGGATGTGTGGGTATGATAAATAGAGTTTCCTGAAATAAAGTGGGTCGAGGTAAGTGTATCAGGAAGAAAGGAGGGAGGAAAGCAGAGAGAATATGAAACATCAATAGTTTAGACCCCGACTTTAGATTCTTCTGAGATTTTTTACATAGAGAATATAGATAACCAGCTATTTCATAGCTGCAAATTAGCCTATGAACTATGACTAGACATCTTAATTTCAGACATGTAGTAACTCCTTAAGAGACCTGTGTCACAGAGATCAAAACTAGCTTTGGAACTTAACAATCTTCTTGAAGATGATTTGTGTCCCCAGAAAACTTCAGTTTGGTAGGCTTGGAAATTGACTTAGTGTGAGCAACACCCCCACCTACCAATAGATGATTCCTTTTCCAGTTAATCACAACTTCGAAGTATGTGGCTTGTAGTTTAAAAAGTAGTAATTTGAGGATCAGTTCATGTTGAATAAGTTTATGTTCTTGGTGACAAAATTGGTTCAAGTTTTACATCACAGCTATGTTGGTGTTACTCTGGCTAGTGTGAAGACCTAGCTGTTAGCAGATACCTGAAGCCAGGTACCTTTTGTTGACCAGACTCACAGAATTGGGAGTGACTGTGATTGCTACAGGAGACCTCACAACAGAGGTCTGACTGATGTATACACATAGATGCAGACAGACAGATGGACACACACACCACACACGCACGCGCACACACACACACACACATCCCTTATTACTTGTTTCAGGAGCTTTGAACTAATCTTTGATTTTAAAAATGAATTTTATGATCAATTAAATGAAATTAAATGAAAATTATTTTTTTAATAAAGAGGAGGAAAAAATTTAAAACTATGAATCTACTCTTAAAGACAAATTATTTGGTTAACTGAAACCACATCTGCTTCAATATCTAATGACATCAGCCCAACTTGTCCTGAACCCTGAAATCATAGACTCATGTTGGCTGTGACTTCAAAGACCACTTGGGCCGAAGTTGCCTTAGTTGGAGCTCTTCATTCAGCAGTCCACTGTGCTGCCAGTGCCCTGACCCTGCCTGGAACTCCCAGATGATTTTCACTTTCCCGAAACTCCTTCCCTCCAGCATACTTGGGCAATCTAACAGCCTCTGGATGCATAAAGACTTCAAGGGTTGGCTCCCCTTTCTCTAACCCTCCTCTCTTCTGCCCAGGCTACTAGAGCACAGTATGTTCATCTGTATCCAGTATGGCTGGTTGTGAGACTCTCTTTCCTGTGTGCCTTCAAGAGACCTTCAAATAGGAGTCATGGAAAGTAGGGCAGAGCTCTTCCTGTGCCTTCCAACAATTGTCCTCCATCTGAGTACCTGCTCTGATACCCTTACATAGAGCCAGGACAAGGGAGAAAAGCAGACACGTGCGACTAACTCTATTTCCAGCATTGAGTAAGGAATGTAGTGAGAATTCTGGAAGTTTGGCCTCTTTAAAAAGCATAGGAATATTATACGAATATTTTCATTTTAATCCCAGGTTTAGGTATGTGTGGCTACCTGGACTTTCCACAGCAGCTGACTATGATTTTCCTCGTACTCTACTAGAGGCATGGCTTTACAAGCTGCAGATAGTTTCTGCAATTCTGTGACATTTGGAATTTTGGAAACTTTTCAGAGAGTATATAAATGTTAAAGTCATGAGTCAGTGGTTGTTGGTCATTCGGAGGTTGCTTGTGGTTTGTTAGTAGTTATTCTCAAAGAAGAATTGAGAAGAAAGAAGCTAGATTTACGGATCGCTCTTTCTCTCCCTTCTATCCTTCTTTCACTTTTATCTAGTGATAGGGGATGAAATCCGAGAGATAAAGGTTGGAGAAATGAAGAGCTCACAAAGTAGCAAAGACCTGCAACAGTGTAGTTATTTCTCCATCTCTTCCACCTCATCCCATCTTTAGCATGAGTCAAGTTGCACCAACAAGAGATTTATTTAAGGCTGATTTAGATTCTAATCCATGGAAATACAAACTCTAAAGGAGCTTGAGAACCTATTCAGAGGGCTTTTTAAAACGGCAGCTGTATTTACAGCCCAAACTGCAAGACATTTATAAACACATCACTTGTTAGAAATCCTGGTTGGTGCTGGAATTGGTTAAGCTTACTTGTAAAAAAGGAATTTTATGTGTTCTCTGGCTCTGGATGGTTTAGAACAGTGCTTCTCAACTCATGGGTCCTGACCCCTTTGGGAGTTCACAGGGGTCACCTAAGACCATCTGCATACCAGCTATTTACAGTATAGCAACAAAAATAATTTTATGGTTGAGTCACTACACAAGGAACTATATATTAAAGGATCACAGTATTAGGAAGATTGAGACCACTGGTTTAGAGAACGAATTACTTTATGTATTTTTTAAAAAATCTCTCAAGTACAGTTGGTGGTGTTTTTATAATCTTGTATGTCTAACTTTCTACTAGACCATGGTCATCCACTCAGGGGCCGCACCCGTAAGGAATACTGAATCTCCTTTTCCTAGCTATCAGTTGCCAAAAGATCCTTAGCTAGGGATTGGACTTTATGTCCTCCCTTTCCCTCATGCTGGGATTTCAGTTCAGCTTGAGCTTGCACGGATTTTATGCGTGCCAACTCAAATGCCATGACTTCATTTGTGCCACTGCCTGATTGTATCCAGTGAACACTGTTCCCTTATTGTTATCTATCGCCTTTGTTTTTTTTTCTACCCCCTCTTCTGAAATGATTCCTGGGACTTGAGTGTGATATAGAAGGTGAGTAGCACCATGCTACTGAACTAGGTTCCTTCTTGAACCAAAATGATCTTTTCCAAAGAGCCAATTCCCACAAGTCAGGTAAAATGTTCATGTGACGAGGGGTTAGGAACAACTCAGGGATGTTTCAGTCCTTCATCTACCCAAGGAGCATCTATGAAGCATCTGCTATGCTAAGAAGCATGGTGCTAAATAAAGTAGACAAGATTGATCTGAATCTCCTGCAAATGTTTTTCCTGTTGGTGGTTCTCTTTCTTGATGCTGTCTTCTTGAAATAAATCTTAAATTTTGATCAGATCTAACTACACAATTTTTTTGAGCTTCAGAATATAATTTCTTGATCATAAGCAAACAAAATGTAGATTTTAAAAAAAATCATATATAGAGATGGTATATAATTTTTTACCCTTGTGCAGAACTAGGAATAGAACCCAGGGTCTCTGCATGCTCAACTACCACTTAGCCACTGAGTTAAATGCCTAGCTCAATCATATGTTTTAAAAACTGTGATGTTGAATATGCAATTCTTAAAGTTTTAAGTGTAGAATAAACAGAACATGTGTTGCATATGGAGACAAAGTGACAGCTTCTTTCTCGCTGAACATCAGACACTCGACTGAAGAGATTTTTTTAGACAATACATGCTTGCATTGGAGTATTTCTGTTCAATTATTGTATAGGATAAAAGTGACTTTGAGACACAGTCTTAGCAAAATCAACAGTTTCTTGGTATTAATGTCATTCTGTGCCCAGTAGTGATGAGAGAGCAAGTTTGCAGTTCTGACAACAGTAAGGAACTTGTTCTTAGACTAAAACTGGTCCACCAGGGCTCCCGGATTGACTGATCAGGCTTTGTATACCCAGGACTCTATGGGGCTGAGCTGCTTTTGTGCTACAGTCTCAGATATTCTTGGATGCTGAGTGTGGCTCCAGGCCACAGCATAGCAGAGATCAAGCCAGGCCCAAGTTCTGGTCCCATTAGCATCTGACACTACAGTTTGGAAGGACTTGGGTTCTGAAACTAAAGAGTGACAGGAGAAAATGGAAATGTGGGATCCGAGTGAAGCCTCTGTGCTACTGCCTGCCAAGGTCTGAACTTACCTGGCCAGCAGGTCCTTAGAATGTGTTACAAGCAGTAAGGTTAAAATGAGGTCAGTAGACTGGCGTTAGACCAGTATGAATGATGTAGGCACAACCAAAGGAAATGAAGACAGACATAGGGAAAGATTCTGCTATTATTTGTAAAGTGAGCATCCTCCAAGATCCATATGCTCTAGTCTTGCTCTTCACAGTGCTCTTGTTAGTGTTAGGAGAGCCTATAGTAGGGTACTTAAACCATTACAGGTGTTCTCAAAGAGGCATTATGGAACACTGGCATTCTTCCTTCTCCCTTTGCCAATGGGGAGTAGCTTTTATGTCTGAAATAAGTCTCTCTATAAAGCCAATTGGTCATAGATCAGAATGTTGAAAACTATGAACCAAAAGGATGCCTTTCTTCTTTTGAGCCAATGACCTCAAATGTTTTGTTGAGGTGGCAAAAACTTAAGATGCTATGTGTGGATCCAAGGAGAAGGCACCATGGACAAGCCTGGGAGAGAGGCCTCAGGAGGAAGCAGCATAGCCCATGCTTTTACCTTGGACTTCAGCCTTTAGAATTAGAATAAAACAAACTGCTGTTGCATATGCTCCCTGGGCTCTGGTGTTTTGTATGCCTGCCCCAGAGACAGATGCATCATATATTTTTATCCACTTCTGTGAAAAGAAAACTCACACACACACACACACACACACACCCATTTTTCAGCCTAACAATAAGACTGTATAGAGTAAATGGAACCATGACAGGTTTGTTTTGGTTTACTTACCCCTGATTGCTTTAAACAGCAGTGTTTATCTTTCTAGCTTAAATTGCGTTCATATCTATCTTCCTAGTTTGTCATTACAATGAGCCAGTGGAATTGTTATTATTAGCTACAGTTTATACAAGACAAAGCCAATCAACTTCCCAAAGAAATTCAGTTAGCAAGTAGCAGATAAAGGGTTTGGACCCTGGGCTCTGGCTTTGAACTCCCTCCCGCCTTGGGTCAAAGTGTGTTCCTGGAATCTGTCATGGGTGTGCTTCTGGGAAAGGTACTTCAAGTTGAAATGATGTAAGTTTAATCTAATATATTAGTGGAAAAAATTATAATGGTGCTTGTAGTGTGGACCAAGTGCTTGATTTACAAATTGTTATACCAAGAACCAGAATACCATATGTGATCAAGTTCACATTATGCACCTGTATAGCACACGGTGAAAATTGGCAATATAATACCTGCTGTTATAAAATTTCATTTCATTTTTAATACAATCTGCAGGAGAACCTCTAGGGATAAAGGTATAAAGGTTTTGTAGAAACAGCTGGAAGTTTTCTAGTTTCTGGAGGTTTTGCCAGAAGCTGAGAATGAAGTGACAGGGGCAGAGGATGATATTTCTGGAGAAGAAAAAAATTGAAATCCTGACAGTGGACACTGTCACTGGAATCCTTATAGGAGGACATTGCCACCAGAATCCTGACAGTGGACGCTGCCACCAGAATCCTTACAGGGGAACACTGCCACCGGAATCCTGACAGTGGACACCTCCACTGGAATCTTCCTTTATACTGGGT
Organism: Grammomys surdaster; assembly: GCF_004785775.1. Taxonomy (NCBI): domain Eukaryota; kingdom Metazoa; phylum Chordata; class Mammalia; order Rodentia; family Muridae; genus Grammomys; species Grammomys surdaster. The sequence continues at coordinate 1,650,203 of NW_021604699.1, read as the reverse complement.
CACTGCCACTGGAATCCTGACAGTGGACACTGTCACTGGAATCCTTACAGGGGGACACTGCCACTGGAATCCTTACAGGAGGACTCAGCCACCAGAATCCTGACAGTGGGACATTGCCACTGGAATCCTGACAGTGAGACACTTCCACTGGATACTGAATTTTCTCTAGGGTCTGTGGAGGTCAGTATGGCCTGCCTCTGGGCTTGTCCCCTTTAGCATTGTAGTAACCTGGAACAGGAGGAATGTTTGATTAAAGTGGAGCATTAGGAAACCTCAGGTCACTTTAGTTTTAAGGATTATCCCTAAGATTCATATCGGTGCTGCTTTGGTATAAGGGGCTTCTACAGAAAGCCAGCGGCCAACTGCTTAGGAAACACAGAAGGATGAAATAACCAACAACAAGCTGGAGTGTGGGAAGGTCTTCAGAGTGAGGCCAAAGGTCCAGCTCCACCCAGATCTTTGCCCCAGACCTTGCTCCTTTTTGTAGCAGGACAGAGACGTGGGCTCAATCAGCCAATCAGCGAGCTGCCTTCCCGAAGCCACTTCACCTTTGTGGTTTCTCTCCTGCAGGCCTGCTTGGTCAGACTGGAAGAAACACAGAGTGTCTGCGTGGGGAGTCCTCAGCCATCTGTGTCTAGTGCTAGTGAAACAGGAAGACGTGCTTTTTCTTTCTTTTCTTTAAAGTCTCAATCTTGAGCCTCCAGCTGGAAGGAAGACAGGCATGGTGCTGTTATTTCTGGACCTCCAATGAGAGCCTGATGAGTGAGTGGGTGGAGGGTTGACCTGGCCCAGCCGGAGGCCCCCTTCCCACAGTGGCGAGTGAGTGTTCCAAGGAGATCTATCTACATTGCCTCTGGGCTCTGCTGAGGATTATGGCCTTGAAGCCCGCTGAGGAAATATCTGGTGGAACACTGAGACGCTGTGCTGCCTCCCCTGTCCTGCTGAGAAATCTTCCAGTGGCCAAACTGGGGGAGAGCTGCCAGCTTTGTGACAAGAGTTTATTCAGCCACAGTAGTGTGAGGATTTTACAGTTTTATTATTCCATTTATGTTGTATTTTCTGTATTAGATTTTATTTTAAATAAATAATATAATAAGCATATACAATACATAAAAATAACAAATAACATAAAATTACAGACCAACAAATGGAAATCGTCAAGAAACAAAATAGACTATAGTTAGTTTTTTTTCATTTCTTCCTCCTTTTTATGTATCAGCAATCTATCTATCTATCTATCTATCTATCTATCTATCTATCTATCTATCTATCTGTCTGTCTGTCTGTCTGTCTATCTTACACCTGTCTACATAAAATCAGGAAAACAAAACAGGAAAGCCCCAATGTCTTTTACCACACATGCTCTGTGGGGACACTTTTCTTCTAGCTGTAACAATATTGTTCCACTGACCTTTAGACTTCTCTGTGGGCCTTGGATTCACTTGTATCCTATTTTCTATAGCCGTTGTAGAAAAACAAGGTCAATTCTAAATAGGGAGAAAGAGTGATAAGTTGTGTGATTTTTTTTTCACTTCAGTTCACTTTGTATAGAAATGAAGACAACTACTTCTATAGATAGAAATTGCTTTTGTCAGAAATGGCAATCCCCTGCAGTGGGGACCTAATGCTTGTTTTCTGGAGTTGAGATTTAGCAGCCCTGTGTTTGCTGGGATTCGGTGTCAGACTGACTTGAGCTCTGATCACCGGGCACATGGAGGACCCCATCTGAAAAGTGTGAAACGTCCAGGGTTTGGGTATTTCAGATTGGCAGTTTTCATATTTGAGATATGAAATCCAAATCTGTGCCTGTGCCACCTGACCATATTGTATCCCATTTTGCATACTTTCCTTTTGTAGGAGAAAACGAACACTGCCCCTGCCTGGGAGTGCAGGGAAAGGCGTAGGTGGGCTTCTTAGCCTTGGATAGGTGATTTCCAGTTCAGTTGTATTTCCCTGACTTTAATTCCCAGCTGACATCCAACTATCAAAAACACTAACAGGCCTGCTGTCTGAGTCTACATTCTCATGAGAAAAGACAGGACAAGAAACAGGAAACTGAACCCCAGGAGGCTGTTCTCATGACAGGGCTTCTGTGCAAACAATGGGGTGGGCCCATTCTTTTCCAATTTTCAGCTGATGTTCTTCTTTGATGAGCTTTCTTCTTCCTGACCCCTGCACTCACTCTAGTGCTCTCCCAGTGGTGGGAAGCAGGATATTTTCATGAAGTCCTTGTTCCTGAGAAGAGCCAGGTTTCTTCTCCAGCCAGCCGTCCCATTCCTGTGACTCAGTTGCCAGTGACTTCCGCTAGAACCGTCTCTGTGTATCTAAAGAGTTTAATCAAAGTAGAGAGGGACACCACTCAGTTTTATATACAGCCTTAAATTTTATTTTAAAAACTCAAGACTCAAAATTTCTAATGAATTTCCTTTTAAATGAGAAGAATTAATTCACCCTTACTGTTATAGGAAGGCAATGTGCTAGTGTAATAGCCAATGGAGACAAAATTCCCTATCTTAGGTGAGATCTCCCTCTGCTCAAATGCCTTCTGCTCCACTGACCACTGGAAAAGAACCCTGTGAAAACCAGTGCACTTCTTATCCCCGCCTGCTAAGCCATGCTCAGATCTAATCACAGGGAAGAATGTGCTTGCTTCTGTTTACAGGTACTGTTGAACTTCGTGTTCAAGGCAAAGTTTGCTCAGCTAGATAAGCTGGTTGACTGCAGTGTAGGATCGGGGCTGTGTCTTAGGTTTGGAAATGTGTTTATAACTTTTATTACTGCTGAATGACTCCCACTAATGGTTATGAGTAGCTTTATCACCTACAGCATATTATTGCTGGAATCGAAGTACAGAGAGAATCGAACGGCTAGAGTCAGACAGGAGATAAGTAAAAAGACAGGACTCGCTGAATGTCCTCTAAGCTTCCTTCTCAGCTTCTTCAACACTGCTGCTCCATACCTAAGGAAAAGAAAGGAAGGTGATTCTCCCTGATCATACCCACTGTGCAATTCTGCACAATCAGATGCTCCACCACCTTCCACCACAGGAGATGTACAAAATCAGACAGCTGTAGGAAATGGGAATTACACACACACACACACACACACACACACACACACACTGCCTTCAATATCTTCTCAAGCCCAGGAGGGATTTAAAACCTATTCATCACATTCCCAGCAGGAATATTTTTTAATTGTCAAAATGGGCTCCCTTGCTAACTGGCATCTGTGTTCCAAAGACTGGGTATCAGCCATGGGGCAGCTGGAGGAATCATTGCTAGGAAAAGTCACACTGTAGACACATTTAGGAGTGTGTTACTTCTTAGGTACCCACAACAGCTTTGAGCTCCAGGAAACACTTTGTTGAAATGGTCTTTTGTGCTAATGTGAAGAGGTGGGGACGGGAAATAAGGGTAAACACCAAGTTGAGGCTCAGAGGCCACGAGTTCTGGTCACCCCAGTGTACAGAACACTGACAAGTGTAATTCCAGTGTCCTGGTCCTGAGTGTAAGGACATTGCAGTGATTGTTCATTCTCTGTGGTCCCTTCCAAATGAGTGTACAGGAAAGGTAAGCCCCCACATAGCAAAAAAATTTTTTTTGGACACTGGTTAGAGCATATGTGGAATTTGTGTCTATTATTCTTATAACTGCTCTAAAAGTGTTAAGTTAGTTAAATTATTTGGTAACTTTATGCAGAAAGCTAAACTTTAATTTTGGATGCAAGGCATGGAGTCTGACTGGTACTCAAAGTTTCTTAAGACATTTTAAATTCAGGCACTTTGGAGAATCAATATCCAATCCTTGATATCAAATTTGAATAGCACTTAAAGTCCCACAGACCTTAAGATTGAGGTCCACTTATATTCTTTAGTTATCAGTCTTGTAACAAGAAAAGGCAGAATAGAATTAATGAGAGACTACTGCCTACTAAAGCAGCTTACATTCACCATAGTGAAAACACTTCACGTGGGTTATTTTATTTGTACACTAAACATCTTGAGCCAAACAACAGAAATAGGAGAAAAGATATTTTCACCTTGAGTGAAGTAGTGGGTACGGAGTCTTCATGAAACTTTATTCAATAGGGTGGGGAAGACTGAAATCATGGAGTTCCCTTTTCATATGCCTCGCTAGCTGTGGGTCCATAGACGTGGAGGTGAAAGGGCTGCGACTCATAATGTTGGCTATGTATAATCAAGAAGCTGAGTGCAGATAGGCTGTGCACAAAAGGAGTTTGAGGATCCTCCATTTGGCTGGGGCCTGAGGCGTAGGAAGGAATAGGATGCTAGCTTGATGACCGCGGCCCAGAAGCCTCAGCTCAATGAGTGACAAAGTTCAGGAGGTCTTGCAAAAGCAAGAGGTATGTCCTGGCAGGGGATGGGAACCAGCTCCACTGCTCTTGGCCCCATCTGCATCTCTCATAAGACTACCATAGATCACATAATGTAATCTAGACTTTAAACAATGCTTTACCCAAAGCTTTATGACGTAACTTTGGGTGACCGCATGATATTAAACACAGACAGAAGTTCAGGCTGCGAATTCTTAAAATAGTATCTGATGCTAACGAGACCAACTAGATGTTTAGTTTCCCCAGGATTGAGGGGTTCCTGGAGATGAGACACATCCTGTGATGAGACAGGGCCAGTCTTAGGGGAATCAGAGTGAGCTGACTCACTGCAAGATCACTGTCTCTGTGTACTGCAAACATTTTACATAGTAAAGAGAAAGCCTAGGGTTAAATTTTCATAATGAACTCAAAGCAGGCAAAAATGTGGAAAAGCACCGGCAGAATGTAATCGTGTCTGCTAGCTTTAAGTAAACACACTTTCTATGCCATCCATCCATCTACCCATCCTCCATCTTTAAGTCTTCCTCCATTCATAATCCACCTACCCAGCTGACCACCTACCTGCTCATTCCAACATTGGCCATTCCACTTCTAGGATGGCCTAGCTGTTTTGCTGAATCCAGAAGGAACAGCAGCCATGAGCAGGGCTGACTCACCCCAATCTCTAGATAGCCATGTTTGAACCCTAAAGAAGGAGTCTTGAGTTCTGTCTTGTTTGTTTTTGATACAAAACAAGTCTTACTGTGTATCCCTGACTGTCATAGAACTTGCTATATAAGCCAGGCTATCCTCAGACTTACAGAGATCTGCTTGACACTTCATCCAGGGTACTGAGACTCTTTTTTCTCTTAAAGAAAAGTTTAAAATGGTTTTTGTTAACTTGTTGTACTACTTGTGTTTAGGAGAGGAAAAGATTTATTTTGCTGGACCATTTGGTCCTCCCAGAAATGAAGCAGTGTCAGAGACATGGATTCTTAATGTTTCAGGGACAAGTGGTCCCTTCTCAGAACACTTCATCTGTGTCATTTTTCTCCTGTCCCAAACAGGAGAGGATAAAGCAGGTACAGTCATGTGGCCAGAGATGTAGCTTGGTGAGTAAATGTACCTTCTGCTCTTCCCAACCTGAGCAATTCCCAGCACCCAAGTCAGGAAGCTCACAACTGCCCCAATCTCCAGATTGTGGCGGAAGCCCCAGATCTAAGCATCACCATCACCAACACACATGGCGTATACTCACAACATATATATATATATATATATATATATATATATATATATATATACGCACATACAAATAATAAAGCTAAATTAAAAATTATTTAAAAAAAGAAGGTCCATTCCTTTGCCCCCAGAGTCCATCTGTGTGTTGCCTGTGCATTTATAAGCCATGAAGAGACCAAAGAATATGTAAGATTTTAAAAATAAGATACTTTTATATTTATAACATTTTAAATAAGCCACATTAAATAAATACTTATGTGCAAAGGGACAATTCACACTATCCTATTTATTTTTAATACTTGAAAACTCTGTTTTGGTTTCAAGTAATACCTAAGGTTTAACTTTTTAAATAAAAATTCTGGAATGCTTATTTTGGGAATCACAGAAATACAAGAAGAAAACAATCTCATCACCAAATGTACCAGTGTGAAAGACTTTTCACCGGTCTTCTTCTGAGGAAGTCTGGTCCTCTGAAAAGAGTGAGCACTCGGGGTGGTGTACCCTATCCTCCACTGCCCAGGTGTGTTTCCAATACCTCTATGGCCGTTCTTCTTCTCTGTGACCTAAGTTTGGGCTTCTAAGGATGGAGCGGAGAGAACCAAGCTGACATAAATAGAGCAAATCCAGCAATATGTTAGGAGTTAAATGAGGAACTTATGACATCTGGACTCTGGTGGGGGCCTGCCTCCTCAGGCCTTGTAGAGATTAATGGAAGTGGTAGGCATCAGACAGGGCCTCTTTCCAGCTTGAGAGCTCTGCTTGGGCTCCATTCATCTCTCTTTGTAATGAACATTTGTGGATGTAATCTACAAATTAGAAACAAGAAGAGAAAAGGACCTTGTGAGGAGATTGTCGTCTTTCATGTGGTCTAAACAACTGCTACCCCAATCTCCAGAGAAGAGGACCCCTACGACTCTATCCCTAAGCCCTGTAGAGGAATGTAGTAAAACAGTAGATTTGCTAAGGTAGTTACATGAAGGAAAAAGCAGAGACCCCCAACAGCACTGCTTTGAAGCCCCAAAGATGTTGTCTCTGAACAGAGTCAGGTGGTGACTGTGTCCGCTGTGCATTGTCTGTCCTTTGAAAGCTTGCTGGGGGGGTGAATCTGGGGAGGAGGGGGTTTAGGGGCTCACCATGATTGGCCTCTGAGATAATGAATCCCTGAGGGGTTTATGTCAAAGAGTAGGAGGTCCATCCAGTGTGTGGCATTAATTCGCCTTTCTGAAATTCTTTCAACTGACTCCCCTCAGTCTCTGAGACCCTCGGAGTACTTGGGTGTCAATGATGGTTAGCCTCTAAGTTACAGTGTGGGGAATGTCCCCTCTATGCACACAGGCATAATTGCAGGCATGGCTGCATGCAGCCCCCTTACAGGTGAGATCTGCCTATGTAATTGCTGTGAGAAAATCATCTGCAGAGCCATGGTCCCCTCACTCCTCTGCTCCGACAGATGGAGTCTTCTTCCAGATCCACTGCTGAACGTGGCCTTTCCCACCTCAGGGCTGGGCTTTCCTTTCACTTGCAGCTACTTTTGCCCAATGGCTTTCTAAAGCTACAGAAGACCTTAGCCTCTGTTCCCCTGCGACTCAATAAAACCGTTCCTTTCAGCACATCCACTGATGTTTGAGTTTTCAAGCACCCAACAAGCATTGCATACAAGTTATGACGACTCTCTCGTGTATAATGAAATGTACGCAGAGAAGTCCAGTGGTTTGCCAAGTTCAGAACTACAAAGTCAGAAAGTGTTGAGGTCAGGGTCCCTCCCTACCCATGCTCTGTTCTTTGAGCAGAGACCAACCTCCCAGCAGCTTCTATAGCCGGTGCTGCTTTGGAAGAGCAAGGCTTGTGTGATTCTGTTTGATAAAAATGTGCAGATGAGGGGAGTTGAGGTTGAAGTGCCTTCAGACATCTGGTCAGTCCCCAGCTGTGGTTGACATATTATAGTGTGGGGGCTACTGAAGCGTGCAGCCAGCAAGGGAACAGCTGCTGGGAGGGTGGTCACAGGGAGGGCTGGAGGAAGCAGGACAAGCAAGTGGGTTATTCCAGAAACTCCAGGAAACCAGGGAGGCATGTCACATCTTAGAGGGTGTTGACAGGAATGGAAAGACCAGACTGAGCACAAAACTGCAAAGCTCTGAGTATTTAGAAGCCAAGAAAGAGCCAGTACAGAAAGCCCTCTTAATCCTTGATGAGTTGAAGATGCGAGACATCAAGGATAGGAGGAACAAGGCCTGGTGATGTTGGCCATGGCTCTTGCCACCTGTGTCTGGAGGGTGAGCAGTGACCCAAGGGTGGATGTTCAACAGAATGCTACTCAGGATATACTGGGAGAAAGGGCGTTGGGTGCAGACCATAGACAAGTCCACAGAGAGGAAACTGGTTCCAGATGCTGAATACAACTGGATGGCTGAAGAAAGAGTATTGGACTCTGATGACATTGATGGTGGGGTCTCTTATCACTGGCTTCCTTTCTATACTTTGAGAATTATTTCCAAAACAAAGCTTTGGAACTGTCACTGTCCTTTAGTGGGCACTTGGGCTATAGTTACTCATTGTATGGAGTCTTTAAGGCAAATCCTATCTCAGAGGACGAGTGGGAGCAGGGAACACACCTCCTATGTGCTCCTTTTTTTATGCAGGGAAGGTTGGCCTTTATCAGTGAGACAGGTAAGTAGCTCTCCCGAGAGTCCCAGGGCTTCAGTGATGATTTTTACCTTCCTGTGTGATTGTTAAAAGCCTTTTGAAATTACTACTACATACAAACAGAAACCATCCCATTTCTCAATTCTAAGTCAGAGCCAAAATGACACATACACACACGCACACGCACACGCACACGCACACACACACACACACACACACACACACACACACAGAGAGAGAGAGAGAGAGAGAGAGAGAGAGAGAGAGAGAGAGAGAGAGTGAGAGAGAGAACAGTGAGCTCTGTGACAGTCTCTCCCTGCTTAAGATCAAACAAGGTAATGTGACAGTGTGACTTGCCTTCCTTTTGAGCTCCTGGCCATAATCACTGGAGAGTGGAGGCAGCTGATGTTAGTCACGTCTAATTAAAATTGTTCTGTGCCATTTGGTTTCTAATGACGGCCGCTGCATGTTTCCTACATAGTGGTTGGTCCATTTGCCTCAATCTGTCATCTAGTTTTCTCAATTAGTAGCAGTAATTATAACTCCAAAGTCAATAGCAGTATCAAAGCAAGGTTATGTAAACACCATAAAGTTATTAGGAATGAAAATAACTGCGGCCCTATCGAGATTACTCACAGTAGAAGGAGGGTGTGACATGAATCATTGGAGAGGAGAAGAATGGAGACTTTGAGGCCACAGGGCAGCTGTGTTGGGGGCCAGGGGATGAGACGGCACAGCAAGATTGCCTTCTGCTTACAGGTTACAGATACAAGCAAGCCCAAGGGATTATGATGGAAAAATTCTGTAAGATTCTAAGTGACCAGCCGGTGAACAGAGTTCAGAGCTGTTCTCACTGCTCTGTCCTACAGGAGCAGAAAAGGAAATAGGATCCAGGGCTGTAAGCAATGACTATGATCGATAATGTTGCTAATGAGTTTATGTAAGGAGAGGAAGTGAGATTGTGTTGACCTATTCAACTGCTTGCCCTTTCCTTGTGGGTGTTTCCTAATCAAATCAAAAGTCAGCCCACACCCTAGGAGGGTGAAGAAAAGGTATTATTGTTGGGCCACTCCCTGCTCTTTTTTTTTTTTTCCAGAATGGACAGAGAATTTCCTGCTTTGGGTTTATAAGTTTCTTTATTCCACAAGAACATTTAAAATGAGCGAAGGGGCCTTAGCCTGTGCTCTAGCTCTCTGTGTCTGTCTGTCAGTCAGTCTGTCTATCACATCTATGTGTTGTGTGTGTGCACCAGTACTTCTATAGTGTAGAGATGAGTGTGCCTATATGTTAGACATACATCCCTACATATGACTGTCTAGTGTCTGGAACAGCTATAACAGAACAATACACAGACATTTGCTTACACTGACAGCTTTGGAGGCTGAATTCCCAACATCAAGATGTTGGCAGGGTTAGATCCTTGCAGATTTCTGTTCTTGGAGTTGCATTTGAGCTGTATTTTCAATGAATACTCATAAGAGAAAGAAGAGAGGGAAGGAGGGATAAAGAAGGAAAATAACATGAGCAAATTCTCTCTGGTATCATAGAAAGATGCTAATCCCACTGGGAAGACATTTTTGTCATCTCTTCATCTGTACCAAGTTACTCCCAAAGGCCTTATATATCCAGACCCCTTCACATGAAGCTTATGACTTCAACACATGGAAACTTGGGGACACAATTCCACCCTCACAAATGACTAACATAAATCCACCTCAATATTGTAGATTAACATAACAGATTATTAGAACATTTCCCGAGATGGTTTAACCTTTGCCAGTACAAAGTGATTTCATTAGTTTCGGGGGAAATAATAATTGTCAGTGAGAGCAAGGAGATATGTTTAAACAGGCTTTGAATGAACTATACTTGAGAACTCAATAGTATTCCCTTCTCCCACAGGACTTTTTGAGGTGTGTTATCATTGTATGTTTGTTTCTGATGCAATTAGTATAACCCTATTTTTCCATCTCATCTAACTGGTCTCAATCCTTAGCTGAGTTCATGCTGACCATGCTCAGGCACCCTATGACCATCTCAGGTGACCTCTGCAGCTATATGAATGGTGTGCAGTGCCAATGAGGAGCAGGTAAGTTCACCATGAAGGCAGTACTTTTATCTTTTTAAAAATTAAAACAAATGAGATTTATTTATTTTTATTTTATGTGTATGACATTTTGGTGGCATGTCTATGCACCACATGTATGCAGTACTCATGGAAGCCAGAAGAGGGCATCAAATTCCCTGAATCTATAGTTAGCAAACACTGATCCACTGCCATGTTGGTTCTGGAAATCAAACCCTGGAAGAACAGACAGTACATTTAAGAGCTAGCCATCTTTCCAGCTTCACTTCTCTTAACTTGAGAAGTAGAAAATTTCCCACTTCTAGCCAGCCAGCTCCCAGAACTGACTTTATTCCCATAATGGTGAGTGCTTTCTCCTGAAGCCAGCCTCCTAGAGGACTGTAGTGTTGCAAGTCATCCAGGCTCCCTGAGACACTCATGCCATACTCAATTGCACAATTTGGTACAAAGCACTAAACATCTTTAGATCTGTGACTATTGCAAGCTCAAGTGAATGAAATGGACCAAGAATCATAGCCAAAGCTTTGGAGCCAAATTCACCTTGTCAGGGGCCAATTTCTTTGTGTTGAACTATCCAGTTCCTATGAAACACCATGACCAGAGCATGCACAACAAGAAGAAAAAAATATTGCTAAGTGAAAAAAACCACCACCACCACCACCACCACCACCACCACCACCAACAACAACAACAACAAAAAGCAGTAAGTGCAACATGTACCATGTTTTCTAATCTTTCGAAGTTTTAATTCTTAAAATTAACACTTATCAGTAGTTTTCCATATATGTCTGACATTCGATGAAAAGTATTATCTTCAGTACCCAGGAACTATCAACTCAACAAAATCTTAGTCTTTCTGTTAAGCCCTCTGTCTTTGTTGGTACTTGTTGTGTGCCTTTTGCTTTTCCAATTCATCTTTTCACCACCAGCACTCACCACAAAGAGGCAGGCACTCAGAGATGGAAATGTCCATAGGAACTAGGGTGGTTTATAGGGATCTTGCTTATAGTGCATTTGACTCTGAGTCAGGATTGCTGGGCACAGTCATCCTCTCTGTCACACTTGAAAGAATGGGTATTGTGGCACGATTTTCAAACCATCTGTTCTAAAATAAAATAAAAATTCTAAAGCAAGAATATGTACTTTGAATCATTTATAAGTAGCTCTGTGAGTCAAGATTCTCAGATAAAGGTCTACAAAGTACTTGATTGAATAGCACAGAGAAGTCATATTAAGTTCCCACTGTGCATGTTACAATAGGTTGCTTTAATCCATGATAAGTGAGTCTCAATATTTCTGTAGCTTTCAGCACATTTGATGGCGGTTCATGAGAAGGCCTGAGCTCTGCATGTGGTGACATCACCAGCACCTGTGCAAGGAGAAGGAAGGGAGCTGCCCACAGGAAATGTCACAGCCAGAAGTGGCAAAAACCATGTTCTGTCTACACTCCTCTGAGTCCAAGCCATTTGTCCTTAATGCACAGAAGCCTAAGCAGTGTGCTTCAATCAGCCCCAGAGCAGAAGAGGAAGGAGAAATAGCCACATGCACTCCATACCTTTCCTTTCTGATGCTGGAGATAAAATGCAAAGCTTCACAAATTCCAAGCAAGATCCTGACTACTGGGCTAGACTCATAGTCCTTGGTTTTTGTTGTTGTTGTTGTTTGTTTGTTTGTTTTTGTTTTCTATTGGAATCCTTCCTTGTGTGCTTTACTTCATAAGAATGGAGTTTGACATTGTCCTCCTTTGCCTGAAAGCTCCTAGTGAGAGTGTGACAGTAAGAGGTATAGAAAGAAAGCTGAAAGAGGACCATGACTTTCTCCTCTGGGGCAAGGTGCTCCTTTGGGTTACTACATCCCAGAGCCCTGGTGAGTACTTGGTTGCTTCCTTTTACCTTTTCTTCTGTGTTTCTAGAATTGCTTTGTCATGTCTCCACAGAGGCATGAGCATCATCCAGGTGTCATCCCCCTGAATATATCTATCTGAACCTCAGCTCTGCAGTGGTGGCTCTCTGAGCTCTGAAGTATCAATGACACCATATCTAAGTTTTCTGTATCCACAGCCCATAGATAATAGCTGTTCCTCACAATTATCCCAAACCAAATGACGTATATCAGAATCTAAAGAATTCTATAGCTCAAACCTTTCTGAATACTGATGTGGTATTACAAGTGGACAATGGTATACATGCCCTCGTTGATGGGTTGCAGTCAAAGAGCAGGTGCACTAAAAATACTGTATAAAGGACCTTCAGGCTAGGCATTGAAAGTATATATGGAACATAAATGATTTTCACATTCAGATTTGGGGTACCATCCCTAAGATACTTTATTATGTAAGTATAAACATTTCAAATGTAAAAATGTCTCCACTCTAAAGCATTTCTTGTCCCAAGTCTTTGGAAAGGGGATGGATGTTCCACCAGCATCCCTGGATTACTGAGATAGGCATGTGTGCTTATTAAGTCCCAAGACAAATATGGAGAAGTCCTTGTGTCAAAGTTCCTCTGTAGAAAACACCTAGTTTGGCTTCAGGTTTCCAAACTGGAGCCTACCAGTGACTACAACCGCCATACACGTACAGTGTGTGGTAAATGATGAGGCCTGAGCTTTAACTTTTGAAGAATACTCTAGCCGCTGGCTGCTCTGGACAAACATGGCTCAATTCCGCAAACTACTCACTTCTAAGCAAAAAAACCTATTTAGCTTTCACTTCAGCCTGTGAAATTGATTTATTGGATGAATAAAATAATCAACAACCCACTAAGAAGAATAAGTCAAATAGCTTACATTCATAAAATAAATGTTAATCATTTGTTAGTGTGTACTTTTTTTGTGTCAGTTAGAATGGTCAAATATAAACTTGCCCATTCTATCGCTTTTGGTTTGAAATCTGAAATCAGTTTCAATGTAAGCAGTCTTACATTAACAGACATTTACAGTCTAATCAGATCTTAACGTAAGCTCCTAATCTTTATTCTAAAATTTGAACCAATAGTGATTACTAAATGTCTTCTGTTTATTTTGTGCTGTGCAGTAGTGTCAGCACTTGAGGTGTGAGGACACCACAGTCTTCTGCCTGTGAGCACACACTCAGTGTACCTCACCCACACAGGATGTGTCCTGTGCATGTATGATAGTTTATCTATCTAACATGTCACACAAATATTGTGTGTCCTGCTAACCTGTAGAACATCCTACACTCACATAGAGTGTTCCTCTTTCGTCTTCTGCTCAATTCCTATCTGCAGTGGCTGTGTGTTCATCCAGCCACTTTTCTGTTGGTAAAGTCCCTGTTCTAGAGGTCAGATACTCTGTGAATTCCTGTGATCATGCTCTCCACACAGATTAAAGTACTGACCATGCTAGGGAGTGGTCATTTATAGGTGGTTGTCTATCTAAGTAGATAATGGATAGCTTTACTTCAGGATCATATTCAATTTTCTGTATAACTCATAAGCGGGGCACACCACTATTGAATGGCGAATTGGAAGACCAGTAGCTAGTCAAGACTCTCATTCATCCTAGGAGAATAAACCTCGAAACTCAGTGGTGACCCCAGGAGAGGTGGGCTCCAGCAGCCATACACATCAGAAAGGTTGAATGTTTCCCTGGGTGACTGGGTTTCCTTGGGTGGCCTCTAAAGTTCATGTATACTTGGAGCCCTGCATGAGGCTATGGATGAGAAAAAGCAACCCACAGTGAGTCAATACAGAACACCACAGGGCCTTTGCACTCTGTGTATTGGGACTTAAGTGTTGATAAGTGTTGGATGGTGTCTATGCAGTAAGAACATGCTGGTTGAAAGTACACTATCTCATGTCACCAAGTCCGAAGGAACCTGAGGTTACTTTGTCAGCCTCTAACCACTCAATAGGGTGTCCCTACTGAGGTTCTCTGGGAATAGAGTGGGAGTGAGTACAGTTTTTGTTGTTGTTGCTGTTATTGTTTTGGTGTGTGTGTGTGTGTGTGTGTGTGTGTGTGTGTGTGTGTTTAAGCTGAAATGATCTGGTATGGGAATGCCCAAGACTACCACAGCTGTCTTTGTGCCTGAATGCTGAGTCCCTCCAAGTAATTCCTTTTATTGTCTGGAGTTTCATGTGAGTAATGGAGGCTGGTTGCAGACAGCTGCTTGGAGGTCACAGTGCTGCCTGTAAAGCTGGCTAGGGCTCAGTCTGCTATGGCTGATATTTTTACTAATGTTTGAATTTAATTGAAAATACTTAGTTTATTGGCACTAGTTAATCCAATCTATTTTTTCCTAGTTAAGGAACATGCCAAAAGCTGTAATTTGATCAGTTTTATGTGAACCAAAATAGATTTTGGCTTTGGCACAGGAGGAGGGACGATTTTATGCCCGTTCAAAATCGGCCTGACAGTTTAACTTGCAAAGTCAATAGAAATGAGGAGAAAGAAATTTCATAGGAAAATTTGGAACAAGCCATGACAATCCTGAGATATCTTCACAGATCTTCCCTGATCCAACTGTCTGTGGGTCCTCAGCTCCTGGACAGACTCTAGACCACATCCTTGTGTCCTTGCTCCTCTGTCCTACACAGTGGAAAAGCTGGGTGGTAACTGGGTCATCTTAAAGAAAGAGTGGCAGAGTCCTTTTTCTGATCCCAGTCTCAGGATAGATGTGTACGTGTGTGTGTGTGTGGGGGGGGCTTCTCTTAATTTTCATTTGTCCTCAGTAGCCTCTGGAAGAGCACCTGTTTCTTGTTAAGGCTTGGCCACCTTGCTTGCCCAGCTCCTGTCCATTCCCATGCTGGCCACTCAGTGACAGGATAAATGGAGCATCATTGTCACCAGTCAGCTTCCTTAAAAAGCTTTTCTGGTACTGTATCAAGCACCCGAGGCAATCAGCTCATGAGACAGAAGTTCTACCTAGTTCAGTTTAGAGGGTTGTTATTGATTGGCCCTATTGCTTTGGGTTTACAGTGAGGTAGCATAGCATAGTTGTGGTACAAGGCAAACCCTTCACTTCACAGCTGGGATTGAGGGGGGAGCAAGGGAAAATGGCAGGGTCAGAGTTTCTCATCCCTTCAAGAGCTTGCCACTGCTTGAAAGACCTTTCCTTCAGCTCTGCCTGTTTAACTTTCCACCAGCCATCCTCCCACAGCCCATAGGCTTGGAACGCAGCATTTAACACACAAACCACTGAGATACTTTGCGTCCACACTATGCTGTTTCTTTCAACTAGAATCCTGCGCTCTCTGGCCATGCTCTAAGTAGGGACAGGAGTAGGAAACAAAGCCACACCCTTGGCCTTGAAATTTTTACTATGGAGTCAGAGATCTAACACATGATGATTTTAATTACTAGTAAAGCAAAGAAGAGATTCTCTGGGTTCCCCACCTCTTTATGCAGACCCCAGGCTTCCTCTATTTCTTTTCTGCTGCCCCTCGCAGCTTCCTCGTGTACTCCACCTCAATTCCTTTGGACTTGGAGAAACACTTTCTACCAGGAACTCAAGGTGGCTGTATTGGGCCGGGATGCAGAACAGTTCTTTACTCAATCGACATCAGAGAAGCTTCTTTTTACAGTAGATGGAAATCAACACAGGGCCTCGCAACTGGGCAACGTGCAATGAGTGAGCAACTTTGGAACAGTCAGCCCTAAATCGAATGTCTTTAAACCCTCCCTCAAGGCTCAGGGGCCTATGCAAAAGAGGAGATAGAAAGATCTTAAAGAGCCAGAGGTGAGAGATGACATCAAGGAAAGAGTATCTTCCAGGCACAAGAGGGCTGATGTACGTATGAACCAAAGAGACTGTGGCAGCGTCCACAAGACCTGCACAGGTTCAACCAAGATGGGGTTCCAATCCTGAGTGGAAGAAACGGACTCTGGGTTACATTTTTATCAAGAAATTATTGACAACTGATGCTCACTGACAAATGGAAAAATCAGTTCTCTCCAGTGGAGGATCATTGGGCCCACCACCCACACTCCAGGGCAGGCTCCATGCCAGAGAGGAGTTGAGCAACACAAAACTAAGTCCATGCAGCTTTGTGGACTTTCTTTTCTTTTCTCTTCTTTTCTTTTTTCTTCTTTGTTTTATTGGTCTTTTGCTTATTTGCTTTGATAACAAATAATAATAAAATAAAAAGAAATAGAGGGAACCTGGGATCTGCATAAAGAGGGGGGGGAACCCAGAGAATCTCTTCTTTGTTTTACTAGTAATTAAAATCATCATGTGTTAGAGAGAGAGAGAGAGAGAGAGAGAGAGAGAGAGAGAGAGAGAGAGAGAAAATTAGGCAGGTAGGGAAATGATCTGGGAAGGCTTGGGGGAGGGGAAACAATGTATATTGCATGAAAATAAAAACCTAAAACAAGAGAAAAATGTGTGAAGCATCTGAGGCTTCTTTTGTTATGGGAGAAGAACAGCTCACAGACATGCAAGGGCAGCGATCATCTTGGTGGACCCTTGAACTCTTTTTTTTTTTTTAAAGAAATATGGAATACTACAAGTGCTTTAATAAAAATCCTATTACTCTAATGGAAATCACTCAAAATCTACCAGACCCAGAGTGTTTCACTTGCAGTGAACAGGCTTGGATGAGAAGTAAGGCCAGTACCAAGTGGGTGGTCCACCGGGTGGTATGCCCCCTCTCTGCTCTTCAAAGAAAAAGAGCTGCCTTCAGATCTTGGCTGGACCCATGGAGGAAGTGTGGAGGGTGAACATGAAAGCCATTGTGCTGCATACTAGACAGGTTTGAGTTCTACCTTGCTCAGTCTACTGAACATCAGTCTCCACCTGCTTTCTAGGTAGGCTCACAGGTTATCCACCCACTCCCAACTCCCTCCACCCCCATCACGGAGGGGACTGAGTTGCACTTTCTGGAGGGACACAGAGGACACAAAGGCTGACTGTCGTTTTTTTTCTCTTGGGGCAGGCATTTTGTGGGTGAATAGCCTAGCCGTGAATGTTTCTTAGGAGGCTGCATTTTGGAATTTCTCTGCAAAGATGTTTGGAGGTGTTTATGGCGAGTTGTCTAAAGAAAGCACTTGGGGACTGCGTTGCCGGAATCTGGTGTTGTTTTACTCTAATGTATGTCCTGGCAAAGGATGTGGTGACGTGAGCTGGCCTAGGCCTACTTCATTTCCTCCCAGATCACATGATTTTTACTATCCTGTCCTTCCTTTCTTTGTACCCCAAGATTCACTTGTCCTGGTTGGGGCATATGGCACAGGCATGGGGGCTGCTTTTCTAGTCTCTGAGCTTTCTTTCTCCTTACACCACTTGACAACAGCCCACTCTGATGTGTGCTGGCAACTGACCTTCCTGGGCCACCTTGTCCCTAGGATGTCAGGTGACCATCAGGTGACCATCGAGTGACCATCATGCAGGAGCAGGGCAGAGCCATGATGCCTAGCTGCCAACTTCGTAGGTTCAGCTCAACCCCTTTCATGCAAGTCCTTCTGTGGTGTGGTTCCCCCAGACTCCATCTCCCAGAGTCTAGCAGACTGTTGTCCATCCAGCCTTAGGGCTGGTGGCAACTTCGAGCTTTTATGGTTAGTTTCTTCACTCCAGTTCTCAATTTAAAATATTTTGTATTTGTAGGATGGTCTGTATACCAACTGCACGTGTGCAGGTCACAAGACAGTTTGTTGAAGTTCCTTTCCTTTTTACCATGTGTATCCCAGGGATTGACCCAATGGCAATTGGTCAGACCCAGTGGCAAGCACCTTTGCCCGCTGAGCTATCTTTCTGGCTCTGGCATGGCTTTGTTTGTTTGTTTCTACCAACTTTACCCAATTTTATGGTTGTTTGTTTGTTTGTTTGTTTGTTTTTTTAAATTGGGGCCTCACAAGGCACAAAGTTTTGCTGGCTTCCTTTCCTGCCACTATCTCCTGCATTTGAGAGTGCCATCCGAAGCAGAGGTCTATCAAATGCCTCCTGCTTGGAGATCGGGTAGCCTTACCTAGACTGTCAGTGTCTTGCCAAGCGTCTGGTGCTGATAATCCTTATAACTAGTGTCACATGAGAGGTGGAAGCTGAAGGCAGCTGACATAGCAGGCTTGTTAGGTGAGTCATTAGCTTTCCTCCCACACTTGTATCCAAACGGGTCCAATGTTAAAACATATAATCTGTTCCCTTCTCACCCAGAGGTAGAAAAGAGAAAAGACCACGTAAAAAAGCAAGGTGACCACAGATGTGCAGAAGCAGGACCTTACCTCCCTACCACAGTACAGATGCACGTGGGACAAAGGGCAAGAGTCCATTGGCTACTGCTCAGATCACTGCAGGGGATGGATGGTACAGGGGCCTGAGAAGGTGGCTCTTTGCAGCTGGGTGTGGTGCAGAGATTCAAAGAGAAGACTGTATTTTTTAAACAATTTATCTCTCCCCATTTGCTACATTTTGATTTCTTCAATTTTAGTTCTTCTTTAGCTGATGTACACACTTATTGCAAGGACATTTATATGTTCCCTAAAAGCTATCCATCGTATGACTTATAACCCAATACCACTTAGAATCAAGAGTATCGCCTCCCCGCCCCCATGTATCATGCAAGTAGATAGTTGACACCCAGAAGATGTCATTATCTATGCCCTTTACCCCTCTTCCTAATGATATCTTTTCTTTTCACAGTGAAGGCTGAATAGGGGCAGTACATCCTGTTTCATTAAGAGCATTCTAGCTGTGCTCCATGCAAACATTCAGAGATAGTCATTTTCAGGATGTGAGCTAAGCCAATAATAAAAGATGGTCTTTTCATGGCTCTAGGACAAGCCACTTTAGGCATAAGTCTTTGCTGAGCTTTATATGGTTGTTTGGATCTTGAGACTGTGGTAGCCTCTACACCCACGAATATACATTTAGTCCTTCTCTTCTAGGGAATTTGAAAAGTCTTGCTACTTTTATTAATATTTGTAGACTACAAACTATGTAAATAGAATTTTGGCCTTAAACAAGGACAGGCAATTGAGCCTGGAATCAGGAGTCTGATGAATGGACTGACCCAACCCTGGCAGTGAGCTGGACAGTAGGAGGGGAAGCTGACTGGGCACTAACAGAGATAGAAGACCTGGGTGTCTCTGTCACGATAGGAAGCTGACATTTTACATGTCTAAAGCCAGCATCATTAGTGATCCTGTGGCTGAGAGCCTTCTACTCTTATAAGAAGGGCCTGAGAGAAATCCACTCAAGGAGAGAATGCTTTAGAGATTTAGAGTTAGAGGCTCTGCTTATCACCCCTGTTTCTTTGGGACTATGGTGGTATCATGGTAAGCATGTAGGACAGAGAAAGCCTACCAATGTCATGGCTGAGTATTCAAGAGAGAAAAGGAAGAGATCAAGGAACCATAATCCTCTCTGAGGACACACCACCAGAGACCCTAAACCTCCAATCAGACTATTCTCCCAAATATCTCAGAACCCAGTAGCACTGTGGTAAGGAACAAAATCTTCAAAACATGCATTCTGGGAGAACATTACAGATCCAAATTAAACCCCCAAACCCTTTTCCCTGGTTAGATTTTAGTAACAATTTAATGAAGAACTACCATGTGCTAGACAGTGTACCAGATACTTGAGATGATGCTAGAACAAGAGACAAGGTGCCTACCCTCAGAGAGGGAGACAAGTGTGTGTGTGTGTGTGTGTGTGTGTGTGTGTGTGTGTGTGTACAACCTGGCATCCACAAACCTTTTCTAAGGGACAGTAAACACCTCAGACTTTGTAACCAACCTACACAGCTCTTCCATGTAGTAGAGTCTGTAAGCACCTATGATGGTTCCCAGTGGTTCTTTGCTTTAAGTGACAGCTAAAGTTGGATGAATTTTCAGGTTACCTGTGGTGATGGGCTAGTGTGGAATCTTTATTTCAAAATCATGCAGCCTATCAGCTTTGCAAAATACAGTACAATGAGTTGCGAGAATAAACTGAAGATTCATAACATAAACATCATTTACCATGAGACCCAAGGCATGAACCCACTTTGTCCAAACACTGTATGCAAGTGGCACTTATCCTCCTTGCCCTCTCCTCCCACTTTACTCTTCTTATCTTCCTCACCCTCACTCTCATCCCTTATGTTTGTTCTTAGTGAATCAGTACTGGGCTAGGAAGAGACCATTGGTATGTGGGCCTAGCTGTAGCCATTTCAGTTGAGATTGGTTCTGTACCTAAAATGGTGCCAATCCATGATGGCTAGATAAGGTAGGTAAATATGTTTAGTGTTGTTGGAGAAGGAAGTTTCATGAGTGGGAAGAGGTGTAGTTCAAAATAAACCTTTTAGTGTCAAGGGTAAACTCGACACAGTGTTGTAAGCTTGTGGTTTTTAGTACAGTTAGAGATAAAACAAGGCGTATATGTTTCCTAATAATAGAACAAAGGAAGGAAGGAAGGACAGAAGGGAGGAAGAGAAGGAGGAAAGGAGAGAGAGAAGGAGGGAAAGCTGGATTAATTTGACTCAGAGTCTCAGGGGATGTCAGTTTACTATGGCAAAGAAGACATGGGGGGGATTCTGTTCTTGGTGAACATGGCCAAATGGCTTCTTCAAATGTTAGTGAACCAGGGAGCAGAGAATTCAAGACTGAATTTAGTTGTTGGCATGTCCTTTAAGGCCCATCTGTCATGGCATATTTTTTACCAGCTAAGGCCCTTGTCCCAAAGGTTCCATAGCCTCTCTAAAATCCCACTAGCTGGGGACCAAGGTTTGAAGCACATATACCTATGGGGTACATTTTACATTTAATAGCATTCATGCATGCATATAATTTCTGGCTATGTGCTGGGCAGGTCTATGAACCATGGTGCCCTAACGACAGTGAGGAGCCTCAGTTCCTGTAGTTTGAGTTTTAGATGCCACACCTAATTTAAAGAAACCAAGGAGTTGGCCATGCACCCAAGGATCAATAGATAAATACAAGATTAACCTGGGACATTTAATTTGGTTTAGAAATTATAGAGTTCTCAAAACATAAGAAGCCAGTTCAAAGACATTCACCTGGCCAGACAGACCATTCTGCATCAGATTAGTGAGGGTCATGCTTTGTAATCTTTTAAACACCATAGGTGCCCATAAATGTATACAATGGAAGAAGAGAATGATCTGCCCTCTGGCAGAGATTCTCTGGCAAATATTCACTAATTACTTAACAATGAATAAGAATAGGGTATGCAGTGACCAGGGGTGAAACTTTGCAGCTTATAGCTTAACCAAATGACAAAGTGAATATTGCTAACATAAAGAAAATTTAACATTGGGTGCCATTAGGCAAGGAACATGGCACACTGAGAACAATGTTACTATGAGATATTTTTATCCTTGGTGCCCAAATGACAAGGACGTATAGAGGAAGACCAATCCAGGGGACATTAGATTAAGGTACAAATATGTTGTTTTTGGCATAGCTGTTGCATGCGGTACATTGAGCTCCATAAAGCCAGGGTAAGAGAGTCAGATGGGCACTGGTGGGGGAGGCAACTCTGAAGAAAACCACAGCTGTATATGGACAAGAGAACCTAAGAACCCAAGAGGAAAAATGTCACCTTTCTTTGTTCAAACCTGCTTGGAAAAAACTTCTCAGTTTTCTGCAAAGTTCTCAGAGAGATGGAAGACTTTGCCTGTAAAGAAAAGGGAAATTAGAAGACAGCAATGGTGGATGAGACTCATTATGACCAAGAAGTAGAAACCTAGATCAATCCTAAGGAGGAAACCAAAAAGGTATCAAAGGCATCAAAGAATCCCAGTGGTCCCCAAAGGCTTCCTCTGCCTTCTGTTCTGAGCATGGCTCCTACACCAAAGGAGAATCTCCCCATTTATCCACTGGTGGAGTTGCAAAGAAGCTGGGAGAGATGTGGGCTGACCCTAGTGTAGGTGATGAGCAGCTCCAGGAGAGGAAGGCTACAGAGTAGAAGGAAAAATACAAACAGGATACTGCAGCCTTCAGAGCTAACAGGAAACTTGATTGATGAAAGAGGAAGCTGTCAGAAGAGAGAGTGTGAAAGGAGGGAAGGAGAGGGAAATGATGTACATTATAATCTCAAAGAATACAGAAAACCCATACATTCTAGAAGTTTATAAAAATAATGATTTATTAAGGCTGAAAGAGCAAGAAAACGAAAGAAAGAAGAGGAAGACAATGAATATGTTGGCTCAGTTTCTTTCTGTCTATAATACCTTTAACCCTCCAGAATACAACTCACTTGTTTTAAAGAAAAAGATAGAAATGTAAGGTTTTGGTCTTTTTTTTTATAGTTAATGAACCACCAACTATGTCTTTAGATAGCCTCTCTTGGTGATATTTTCTTTCTTTTAAAAATCTATCTATCTATCTATCTATCTATCTATCTATCTATCTATCTATCTATCTATCTATCTTCTATCTATGTAATGTGAATGGTCAGTTGGTCACATGTATGTCTATGCATAATGTATGCACATGTTGACCACAGAAGCCAGAAAAGGGGATTGGAGTTCCTGTGGAACTGGAGAGCTTGTGAGCCTCCATGTGGGTATTTGGAATCAAACCCTGAGTGCTCTGGAATAGCAACCTGTGCTCCTAACCACTGAGCCATCTCTCCACTTCTAGCAGTTTCAGTGGTCCCTAATCTTGCCTGGTACAGCATGGGGGTTATAAACTAGAATGGAAATTTAAAGTGAGCATTTGTTGGTGTACAGCACAGGTTTGTTATCCATAGGGAAGGCAGGTGTTTTTTTCATCTTCAGTTGTGTCTGATGTAGCTTAACAGAAATAATTTTTGTTCTGTTAACTGAATACTATTCTTTAAATGCAAAGAAATTAAGCTGCTTTGTTGACATTCTGAATACTTCTAAATAAATACATCCTTATTGTTCTATCAAGTTTGACTGCTTTCTTCTCAATGGGGAAACTAGTCTTTTGCTTCTGCCTCTTTTGGGTCATGTGAATTACTGTAGTGTTTATCTTTTCTTATAGTTAACTACTACAGTGTGTTTCTTATATACTCCACATATTGTGATGTGAGTACTAAAAGTTCCAGGCCATTTTTACTCCTGATTAAAACTTCAAAATCTTTGTCAATTGGATAGGAGATTTCACACAGGCAACTTAACATTTATGAAAGCAATAATAACTCATTCTGTTCACAGAATGGAATTATCAGAATCAGGCAGTTTGAAAGTCTCTCCTTGAAGGAATAATAAAAACTTTGTTCTAATCTTTACATTCTGACTGTGCAATCTGTAACTATCACTACCATGTAATGGCAGCCATACTCTGTAGTTTTCCTCTTAAAGAAGAGCTGAGAATGTGTCCCCCAAGGTGTGACCTTAAAATGGAAGACTGCTGTATTAAACTTTTG
Organism: Grammomys surdaster; assembly: GCF_004785775.1. NCBI lineage: Eukaryota > Metazoa > Chordata > Mammalia > Rodentia > Muridae > Grammomys > Grammomys surdaster. The sequence continues at coordinate 1,626,606 of NW_021604699.1, read as the reverse complement.
TTGACATCATTGCCAGGGAAAGCCCTGGAAATGCTAGCGTAATGCCTTTGCCCATTAACCTAAATATGGATTGCTCAGGAAACTCACAAGTATGTTGAAAAACAATTTCTAGTTCGTCAGGCCAGCTTTTATTAAAATTATATCACATTAAAGTACAGTATATTTCCCTGTATTGTGATTTGTCCCTTTATAAATAAGATAAGAGGAAAGAAGATAAATTTAGCATCTTAGTACCAGTTGTCAACTTACTTCTCTTTATAAAATCCAAATTCATTGATTAGATTAGTGTTTACTGGCTTAGAAGTTTAGAGAAATATTTGCCAATTCTCTAGGTTTGAGATTATTATTCCCTTTAAGTTCCAGTGTTTTAAAAATAACTTATAACTTATAATATGATGTCTTATAACTTCATGTACATTTGTGATAGACCAATGTTTTGTTATATAATTTTAACTAGGATTTTTTCCATTTGCATTTCTTTATGTCATTTGAAGAGGAATACTGAACATATGATTCCTGTACCTACTTATAAACTACAATTTAAAAGATTTTTTTAGAAATATCTTGTTTTCCATGTCAAATTTATGAAAGGAATAGAAAGGCTTAGTAAGTGTTTAAAATAGAAGGAAGTTCTTCTTCCCTCTTTCCTTCTCTCTCTCTGTCCACACACTTTCTCTCCTTCTCTCCCTTCTGCCTTCTATCTTCTTCCCCATGGCAGCTTCACTGGCCTCCTTCCTGGGGGCTAGTAAACTTGTCTGCCTGAGAGCAGCTTCCCAATAAACCTGTGTGTACGTACATATATATGTATATATTTATATGTATATAAGCCACACACATGGCTAGAGGCTGAGAAACTACAGGTGGCTCGTGATTCAGTACTGAACCTCATGGAGGAGATTGTTCTAGGGACAAGAAACTGCAGGTGGCCTGTGATGCTGAATTGAACTGCATGGAGGTGTACCAAGCAACTTGATGGTACTATCATTATCCTGGAAATCTTGGGTTTTATGGTTGTATGCTAGCTATGTAGATGGATGTTTATGCTTCTAAGAAGTACACAGTGATGGTATTTGAGGAGTAAAGAGCCTACAAACTGTTATTGGATAGTTCAGAAACATGCGCACACACAGACACACAGATGCACACACAGAGAGATACACACAAGGCATGCCAACACACATTACACACACCACACACATATACACACTATATATGATATGTACATGTATCATATATATCATATACACACCACATATCCCATACATACTATATACAATTATATATAATACATACAAAAATGTATTGCATACCATACATGTCCATACCACACATATATACACACAAATTATATACACACCATGCACATTACATATGTCACACACACTGTGCTGCATATATTTATGTCAACTTGGCATAAGCTAATTGAAGAGGGTCCTTCAATTAAGAACATGCCTCCATAAGATCTAGCTGTAGACAAGCCTGTAGGTCATTTTCTTAATTAGTGGTTGATGGAAGAAGGCACAGCCATTGTAGGTGGTGCGACATTTGGATGGTAGTACTAGGTTCTATAAGAATCAAGTTGAGCAAGCCGTGGGAAGCAAGCTAGTAATCAGCACCCCTCCATGGCTCTGCATCAGCTCCTGCCTTCAGGTTCCTGCCCTGTGTGAGTCCCTATCCTGACTTCCTTCAATGATGGACTATGATGTAGAAGTGTAAGCCAAATAAACCCTTTCCTCCCCCAAATACTTTGATCGTGGTGTTTCATTGCAGCAATAGAAACCCTAACTAAAACATACATCTAAGAACACACCAATCCATATGTCATAAACTTTACATAGCACACATACCATATACACCAATACAACCCAAATATACACACCACACACAGACATACACCACATACACACACCATAAACATATCACATAAGCTACATACATAATATATACATGTATATACTGTTCACACATCATATGCATGTTATGAACACCACACATGTACATATCCCACACAAATACACACATACAGTACACATACCACACACACACATACCATATACACCAAACATACCACATATATCATATATACCAAACATATCATGCAGCATATATTCTTATCCATGCACACGTACTGTATAAATGCAACCGATATCACACACAAACACACACCACCACAGACACACAAAGAAATTTTCACTCTGTGATAAAATATTAGCAAATCTGGAGTCTGGGTGAGGAATATTCTGAAGGAAGCTTTTTGTATCCTTTTGGCAATTTTTCTATAAATTTGCTACTGTTTTGAAACCAAATGTTAAAATCATGTTAGCTAAGTTTTTATATATCTTTTCAAATCCTGCTGGACAGGTGTCTCGTGATTTGTGGAAAGGAATTCCAAGCAACACTGGCATACTATCCTAACTGAAGTGCACCAGCGTGTTTGTAACACACAGCCCAGTCTAGCCAGAGTGTAGACTCCACCAGCACAAGGATGGAAAACTGTGTGAAGCAGGAGAGCTTTTCCTGTACCTTAGTCCTGCAGCTAAAGAAAGCCCAGCTACAGAGGAGGAATTAGAGTCAAAGACAGCTTCACAGGAGCCCTGCTTGATTGAGATAGCCTACCCTCATGGGAGGTGGAGAAACCTGGCTGTCAGTGGAGGATGCTCTGGGTGGGGCCTAATCACATCAGGTACCTGCTCATAAAAGGCAAAAGGCAAATGGGAGGGGGGAAGCCTATTGTTCAAGCTGTAGGCACCCCTTTGTTTCATTACCTGCATTCAATTTAAAGTGTTTTATGGAGTTCAGCTCGGGATCTCTCTTATTACATTCTTTAGAAGGCAACTTTGCTTTATGCTGGGACACCTGTCCACATGAAAGTCCGAACCCCTCTTTTAACAGTCTTCAAACAACCTAGGGCACACAGCTGGCTGGCCACAGCCTGCTGGAGGGACAGCTGTGTGGCTGACAGAACTGGCACCAGCACAAGGCATGTGCACAGCTGTAAACAGGAACGGATCCCCTAACCTTTATGAGTCAAATATTTATTTTTGGAATATTAACAAAATCAAAAGAATTGCAGAGTTCTTTTAATTTTAAGTCAAAACACACTGGCATGCGGCTTTTAAGACACTTTATTTAACGGGGTAATCTTAAATTGAGGCCGAAACAAATTCAGGAACATTAAGGATTTCTTGCCCAGTATATACAGCACTGAAGGAACACTTTAAAGAAATCTTTAATGCTCTATAAAAGATGTAACAAAATCCCTCTTTCCATAAAATGTCCTCCAGATATCGATGAGTATAGTAAAAACTCTCAAGTACGTATATGTCAAAAGCTCTGGATGTATGGTGTGCTCTGCCTCCAATCTCTTTGTCTCTCTATCCCCTATCTCTCTCCCTCCCTCTGTGAGTGTGTGTGTATATATATATATATATGTATATGTATATATATATATGCCTCCTTACTTCTCCATCCCTTTCTCTCTCTCTTCCTCCTCCTCCCCCTTCCCTCCTCTCACTCTCGTTTCCTTCCATTGTGGGTAGAAGAACTTAAGAGTTTCTGTGGCTCAACTGGTAAAGGTACTTATCCCTAGCTAAACTTGGCAACTTGTGTTCAATCCCCAAACCCACGTGGTAGAGGAGAAAACCAAGTCCTCCAAGTTGTCCTCTGATCTCCACATATAGACCATGGGTCAAGTGTCACCCTTGTTCCCACTCTCCTATCTGTAAGGTGTATGTTCTTTTGTTAAGGTCACAAGATGGCTTTGACATTCAAGCTATTATATCCGTGTCTACTCAATGAAGGATGAGACTGACAGTAAATGGGATAACCTAGATACATCTGTCCACTTTACAAGAACTTTTCTGTTTAGATCTGCTTGCCCAGAATTACCCAAACGCTCACTGTGTACTGCAAGAGAGGATGAGAAAGGAAATTGAGGTTTTGCTAAGCAACAGGATAATGGATAATAGGTGGTTCACAGTTGTTTCCAGGCCAATTCATTGCTTCTCAATAAGAAAGATGAAATGCAGAGTTGGTTCTGAAAAATCCTGGATGATAATAGTGAGTACAGTACCATTGTAGTAGAATGAACAAATCTCGCCAAGACAGATGGGGAAAGGATTCTTTCCATTGTAAGCTCCTGCAGTTTAAAAACATGTCTGTTTTATTTTTATGTATTTGCTGGGTTTTGACACAACTCTTGCTATGTAATCTGATTGCCCCTGGATTTCCTGACTCTCCCTGTCCAGCTGCCTAAATACTGGAGTGACAGGAGTATGTGGCCGTGTCTGACTGTTTTTATTTCTAATTCACAGCATTACCTTGACTATATCTAACCTGTTCCACATTGAATACATATAAACTACATTCTATATTCAAGAACATCTCAATTACACGAACTATATTTGATGAGTTATCTATTATGGTTAGAATCAGCTTCTATTTATCCAGAATCAAAATGATCAGAAAATTCACCATCAAAACTCATGGCATTATTTTTAGTTTTTTAAAGACATATACCTATCTGCTGTATGCTTATTGCTTTTCAATAAGAACTCCACACATGTACCATGCATGAGTCAAGAGTGTATCAGCATTTATTTATTTTTTAATTAATTAATTAAGTAATTAATTAATTTTAATGTCATTGACTACTGTATAGTTACTATACAGCTTGGGTAAATCAGAACACTTCTTCAGAATAAGTTGCCTGACATTTTAGTGCTACGCTTGCCTTTTGTGGAGTATCTTAAAAATGAGACCAGCCACTGACTTCTATTGTTGAAAGCACCCAAGTCTCCCCTCTTTCAGGTTCATTTGAAAGTATACAGAAAAAAAATCCTAAGGAGATAATTGTTTTTCTTCTCATGAATTAATAAAGAAAGGGTTCTTGTATCAGAAAGGGAAACAGAATTATTTACCCTTCTGGATTACTTCACAAAAGTTGGCAATTCAAAACTCCATGGGCAAGGCTGGGAATTCCACTGCAAGGTAAACAAAGATCTAACACATACCCCCCACCGCTGGAAATGAATTCTTTCAGAGGAAAACAGACTATGCCCGTCACAATGACATCAGCTTATTGTAACCTTCCCTCAGTGTAGACAAAATAACCCATAGGCCTCTCAGATCTGCCCGTGAGTCACCTTTTCTGTACCCAGTGACTTCCTTCAGGACATCACACAGCGCTGCCTTTGAATGGTGCCTTTCAAATAGATTGCCCCCTAACTTTAGGTTCATGGGAGTGTCTCCCTGATGGGCAGCAGGCTGGTGGGTAGGGGACACCTGCAATTTCCCTGTGCCACCCTAGGGGTGGGGTCCAGGTCTCTGAACAGTGCCAGTTATAATTGTAACTATGACCTTTCCCTGCATTCTTATAGTTCTTTGAAAATCTCCTTATTTCTCCTGCTGATTCTATTTTTCACGTGTTCTTGTGGAGTCTTCAAGTGGGGTTCTTGTGGCAAGGAGAACATCAGCTTGTTTGTTGGGTCTATCCTCCATGAGCTGCTTGCCAGTCAGACAGGAACTTGAAGCCTGGGTCAAGGAGTTCTCTGTGGCACAAAAGACTTTGCTGTTAGACCCAGAATTAGGCAAGTAAGCTTGCTCCCTGGATTGGAAAACACAGAACATTCCTCTTGCTCTGTGCTCAGCACTCATTACAAGAAACTCCCCAACTGGAGTTTTTGAAATCAGAAATTAGCATCACTAAGAGGCCACAAATGGAAAATTCCATACTTGACTTTAAGGGATAGATGATAGTCAAACATGGGCACATTGAAAATGTTATATAAATTACCTTATGCTGTAACACATGAATGAATTTTGTATTGAAAGATGGGTCCCAACTCTGATATCTAACAACACAAACTCTAAGCTCCAAGATGACAGGGTAGTCTTATATGATGACCCCAACCCTGAAGCAATCTGGGACTTAATGCTGTTTGTTAAGTGAATGTGTGACAAAATGAGTAAGTACATTTTTATTAAACTCAGAATAAGGGACTCATGGTCAGACAGGGTAGACTATTAGTTGCTCTGTAGCTCTGAGTTTAGAAGAAGGACATTTGGATCTAGACTTGTTCAGCTGCTTGTTTCTATTCCATGCGATGTTAAGGTGAGATACACTGTTTGCTTCAGTTTGTCCACTGGTCAACAATGCCTATATACTGTCCTGTGGGAGAGCGCTCTTCTACCAGCACTAAGAGGTGGGGAAATTCCACTCAAAGATGCAGCCTCCCTCTTTCTCAGGAATGGCTGTTTCCATCCACTCATGCCCAGTCTGGGCAAAAAATAACTGCTGGACAGTGTCCCATGCATAGATATTCTTCACTCTCAGCCCTTTGGGAAAAGAAGCCCCATTTCTTCTGCAGCTTTTCTGAGGCTCCAGGAAGGCCAGCGGCTTCTTGTTTCTTAAATGGATTTGAGAGCACAGCATCTGGCAGGCCACAAGAGGACAGCAGTGGCTTGAGCTCTGGTTGCTGCTCCCTCCTCTGGCTTCTCCCCAGGAACAGAGAGACCATCTGGCTACCTGGGTGACTTAAGACTGGTTTCATCACCTTATTCCAGCCCAGTAATGGGAAGAGATTTTTACTGATGAATGTGTTGGAAAAAAACCCAAGGTGGTTTCTGTATGCCAAGTTGTTATTTTCCCTTTCTTCCAGACTGCTCTTACATAATTATCTCTGATATTTCAGAGCCTCACTGGGGACCTAAAGGGAAGAAGTAAGCTGTACAGTCTCAGAGCCTGCCTTGCCAGAACCGGGGTGATTTTTAAGACTCTCCCTTTTAATGTGTTTTAAACTGCAGAGTTGTCACCTTCACGTCATAAGCTATCCTGTCACTTTAATTCACTAAACTCATGAAACTTTGACTCATGGCTTCCCCCCCCCTTAGATATTTTATTCATAAGACATTTCCTGAACACCCTATTAGAATGTGTAGCATATATGGAGAACAGAAATATGAACAAGCATCCTCTAGTTTGAAACACAGGTGAGAGGAAACACTTGAACTAATAAATAATCATTTAATTTGAGAGCAACTAAGTTCATGTCACACAGACAGGCAAGGATCAAGTTGGGGCTTCAAAGTAGAGCCCAAGTGCAGGCTACTCTAGAACTAACTACATGTTTTTCTTATGGAAAAAAATTAGCTTTAATTGTCTCTCACTTCATAGACCTATTCTTGAATAAGTATATTCAAGAACTCATGTTTGCATGAGTCAGGAACCTCTTACACTCCTTTCTGTGCATGGGACTCTCCTGTTCACTCAGGCCTCAGAGGATATATTGTGACTCAAATATTTACGCTAATTAGAAAAGATTACATTTTATTTTTTTATCTGATGAATGTGCTGGAAAAACCCAGGATGATTTCTGCATGTTTTCTTAGTCTCCCAGATAATTCTGATATCACTGTGGTCTCTGTTACTGTAGAACTTTACTGAGAGTTGTGGCCTGCGTCCTGATCCCCACGTAGGCTCCTCCTAGGACCAGAGGGAGCATCTAGCTACCTAAGTAAGAGTACACACTTGGGAAACAGATGAGGTTTGGGAAAATGAACTGAGTCACCTGAAGCCTCACAACTAGGATGTAGATACCAAAGCCAGAATATTGGTCCTAATGCTCAATGCTATGGACTTTCTCCCACCATCAGAATCTGCCCTCTGGTACTTGTATGGCTTCCTGCATTTCCATCTGTACACTCTTGAACCCAAGGGTCTACTACATCTATTTTTTTCCTAGGCCAGACTCTAGAATCTTCCAACAGTGAAGCCTTAGGAAGCCACACAGGAGGCCACACAGTCAGGAAGCCACACAGTCAGGAAGCCACACAGTCAGGAAGCCACATAGTAGCCTCGGGGAGATGGGAGGATGGGAATGTTGTCAGACTCTGGATCTATAGCTCTGAGTGAACTGAAGTCTTTTCACCGACTTATCAACGTCTGTGGCTCCTCAGACTCCACAATAGCTCTTATCACACAGGTCATTCTAAACAAAGGCAGAGTCTGCATTGCTGGTTGCAGCAGCTTTGAGCCTAGTAATAGACCCGTCCAGTAGAATTTGTTATGAATAAACACATGAGTGTTTACTGAAGAGCAAAGTTGCTGACTTCCCCCGCCCCTATTACCTCTATGTAATGAGCAATCCGTGGTCTCCACCAGAGCTGGAGCTTTATAAACAGAGATATCCTTCATAATCCTTAATTCCCTAGATTGCTCGTACCTACAGAAAGGGGCCTCATTTCTTGACCTAAAGCAGCAGCTTTAGCATTCATTTTCCTCCTTCTCCCCCTTTCTCCTTTTCCCTTTCCCCCCTCCACCATTTCTTTTTATTCCCTTCTCTACTTTCCTTCCTTTAACCCTTCATCTCTTCCTTGTGATCCCAAGGCTCAAACACCAGTCTTGCACATGCTAGATAAGAGAGATAAAGGGTCTGTCATTGACCTATCCTCAGCCTTTCTTTTGTTCTTAATTCTTTAACTTCCACTGTCTGGACAATAAACCACAGATAGAAGCCACAGATACTATTTCATGACAATCTTGTCTTGAAGCCATTGTTTTTCCATGGGTACTAAAGTCCTAAGTACAAATTAAAAATACATCCACGATGACAGGTGGGTGAGTAGAGTCTGGCATTTAAAATTCCAAGGCAGAATGTCTACCTGAGCCCTGAATGATGTCGTATGCCAGCACATGGGGGTAGCTGCAGACTGAACTTCCTCTCCTCTTTCTACTTGGACAATCTAACTGACTCTACTGCTTTGGTGCCCATCTGTCATTCCATTACACATTGGGAAGAAGACTCAATAGATGTCAAGGCTCTCTTACCTCTGTGTTATTCCTTTGTGTTGATAGACAAGCTAATTCTTTAGTGCAAATGTTCTAGAAGTGGCTCAAATGGTTCAGGCTATTGTTTTGTGTGCACTGGTACCTCCAAATTGGGTGACCTTATGGGAATTACATCTGTGGATTCCCCTAAGAAGATAGCATCCTGGATTGGATATAAAGGACCTTGCTGGCTGATTGGCTACACCCTGGGGTCTCTTGGTAACAAGTATCCCTGGAAGCTGACCTCATTTGAAATGTCCACATCCCTGCATCCCCTGAGGCCATTGTGATAATTATTTTGGGGTTCTTTAGGCATAGGTAACTTTTCAAATTTGTAATTGAGCTTCTGTGTATATTAGTCAAGAATGTTACACACCAAGAGACAGACAACTGCTCTTCTTGTCACCGAGTGAAAGTGACAAAGCTACTCAGGGGATGCATTAGGGACAGCTTCTAGGAGCTGGTGAGAACAACTGGCCCAGAAGAGGCAGGGCAGGGGAACATCTGTGAAGAAACAAGACTTGGATCTTAAAAAAAACAAATGTGTGAGTAGTTTGCCTTCATACATGTCTATGAACCACATGTGTGCAGTGCCTGTCCAGAATAGGGAATCAGATCCACTGGAGCTGGAATTACAGACAGCTATGAGCCTCCATAGGGGTGTGCTGAGAATCAAATCCGAGTCCTCTGGAAGAACAAGTGCTCTTAAGTACTGAGCCCTCTCTAGAGTCCAAAGTTGATTCTTGAATGATAGTTAAAGTTAGCTAAGTAAGGAGAAGGCAGACACACCCTCTGGCAGAAGGAAAGCCTAGATGGTCTGAAAATTGGGGTGCTCAGTGGACAGGTCTAGGCATGCCTTGCTATGCCTTGAGAAGCAAGAACAAGTAGTGGTCATGTAAAGTGTTGTCGGCATGAGACATAGGAGCCAGAATGGGAGAAGAAAGAAAGGATACTAAAACAGCCAGAGTTACAGCCTGATGGGCACCATGGGGAAAGGGGGTTGGGTATGAGCGACGGTGGCTGTGTTATACATACTTCAGTGGGCAGATTTCCCCAGCAGCTTTCCTTTCAGCTTCAACAGAGATTAGGATTTCAAGACAGGATTTTGACTGAAGATTAGACGGCAATATTTTCCCCTTCGGGTTTATCCCAGTTAAGATTTCTATTGCTGTGATAAAATACCATGACTAAAAGCAGCTTGGAAAGGAAATTTATTTAATAAATTGGAAGTTTATTTCCCTTTCAGTTCCACATCGCAGGACATTGCTGAGAGAAGTCAGGACAGGATCTCAAACAGTGAGGAAAGTCGGAGGCAGAAGCTGATGCAGAGGCCATGGAAGGGTGCTGCTTACTGGCTTGCTCCTCATGGCTTTCTCAGCCTACTTTCTTATAGCATCCGGGACCACCAGCCCAGGGATGGTACCATCTACAGTGGACAGGGTCCTCCCATTTCCACCATTAATCAAGAAATTAACCTATAGACTTGCCTACAAGCCAATATTAGAAGATATTTTGTTAATAAAAACTATCTCTTCCCAGATATGTGTCACACTGGCAAAAAGCAACCAACACAAAGCTTCTGGGAAAGTTTCTGGTTTTGTGAGTTCATATTTTTTTTAATGGAGTACTCAGGGAAACTGGAAATGGACTCAAGTAATCCAGAACCATCCCAAGCTAAATTCGTCATTTAAAAAGTATGAGGCTGTCTCCTCTTAGGGCCCTCTCTGGAGAATCTGAAAGGTTAACCATGGGTGGACCTAGCTGACTATGTGATAAGTTTGTGAGGTGAGAAAAATTGAAATTACATACTTTTTAGACAAAAGCGTTCCTCTCTTAGTTGTTGATACTTATTTATTTATTTTCTTTTTGAGAGGGTTTCCGTGTGCTGGTCAGACTGGCCTTGAACTCATTTTTCTCCTGGCTCAGTCTGCCAACTGCTCAGATTGATTTTTGAACTCAAGACCTGAGAGAAATCACTTCCAGGCCTGACTTCTAAGCATTCAACTTCACGGATTCACTTCATGCAGGCAATACTCACATTGTTTTAGATAGACCACTACTATCTAATGACAGCCTGTGTGTGAGAAGCAGTCCTCCTTAGGTGTGTATTCCAGCCATTACAGGATTCGTATTATCTTACATGCCTGTGGAGGGATTAAATTATGCTCTGGCAATGGTCAGACTTTGAAAACCTGGCAGTGACCTTAGCAGGTTATCCATGATCCAAAGGAGCCAGAGGTGAAGGCATGCAGCCTGAGCAAGGGTAATTCACTTTGCTTGTTAGGGCATTCTACAAAAGGCATGGGAAACTTTTTTGTCCTGTTTTCCCAGAAGAGAAATTGGAAATGGGTGCAAAGTTACATTCTCATCTCAGATGCAAGGGAAAGTGTCTGGGAAATCGGGATGTGTTTCAGAATGAAAAATGGACGTTCAGGTGGACAAGTTCCTTGGTACCTGGAAACAAGAGTAACGTTGGCAGCAGTGAGCTGAATAAGGGCACCTTCAAGCTGATATTCTCATCATTACATCAATAAAGTTGGGGTGTGTTGGAGAGCACCACACACTTATTCTGGAATCAGTGATTTGCTTTAAATCAGAAAACCTGTATAGTACTTTATTGTCTCCTTATATTATTTATTACATTTAATTAGTGGAATATGAGACTGAAGAAAGATATTTACATCCACAGAGTGACTCTAGGATCAGAAGGAAGAGAAAGGTCTTGAAGCAAGCTGAAAACCAGAGGAAAGATTGAGGGGGTCTGACGTTCACTGGTGGGCAGCTCTCAAGGGCTCTCATTTCTCTTTAAAGAAAGTTTTCTCATGTGGGATGCATTCTGCTGCACTATGAGAAGTTATTGAAACAAAGTAAGATACAACATTCCATAGGTTGCAACAGTTTTGCATAACATTGGGTGATATTTATTTTCCTAAAATAGGCTGTTGACATCATGAGATTCAGAAGACCTCAGAACTTGTAGAGTTGAGTTTCTTCTCTTCTGGGGTCACTTCCTTGCCTCCAAAGGGAACTCATAGGCTCATTGATCTGCAGAGATTGTAAAGAAAATAGCAAGTGACCCTGTTCTGAGATGTCCTTCTTTAGCAGCCACAACCTCTTTTCTGTGGCAATGATCGCCACCAAGACATTTTTTCAAGGTAATCAACAAATGAAAATAATCGTTAAGCTATTTCTAAATTTTAAATTCTAGAAAGTAGTTTCAATATTAACAAAAGAGTCAAAAGAACAAAGTAGTATAGATATAAAGTTTATTTTTTGTGTCTTATGATGGTTAAAGGCAATCTGGTAAACATAAAACAAGTTCTGTAAAGCAATTTCTGTGGCACATTTTTGTACCTTAATGAGTTGAAGACCATTACATGGTTATAGAATTACTTTTAAAGCCCCTGGCTAGATGTTTTAAAATGCACGATCATGAACAAAATTTCACTATGATGAAGCTATTTAAATGTTATCAGCTGTTTTGAGGCCACAAGTCTCAATGGAAAATTTCCAGGCATCTACTAATAATTTCCACTTCAATTTTTTCCTCAAAGGAGGATCAAGAACTGACTGACAGTTTAAGTAAAAGATAAAATTAATTAAAAGAGGATGATTATTCAGAAGAAAGCCAAATACAATATTGATTTTAAGACAGAATTACATAGATTACAAGCATTGGCAAAGTGGCTTCGTCTGATGGTGGCGGAGTTGGAAAACCTTCATAATTTGTCTTCCATTATTTTTGATACTCTACGTTGTTGTCTGCAGTTGTGACAAGGGCAGACCCAGAGCTAGAAGGAAGCTTGGAAAAGTTCTCTTACTTATCGTAGGGACAGCTTTGTCCGTCTCACTGGTGTTAGGGTCCCAGGAGCACAGCCTGGTCAGTGGATAGATGCTGGCCTCAGACTCCTCTCTCCTTCACCAAAATCAGACCTATTCCTTTCTTATTGTCTAGCATAAGAGATACCTAGTGAATGCTCACAAAGTTTGAGGCAGATATCGACAATTGGCAAATGCTCAGGGTCTGATAAAGTTCTCCTATTGGCTAGAGAAAGACCAGAGAAATCTCCATTATAAATGCTATATTTTTTATTTGGACTTCAGAGGCAGGGTCTCACTCTGTTGTTTAAGGTATCAATCCTCCAGCCGCAGCCTATTAAGTACTATGATTGCAAGTGTGAACAACCTTTCTGGAAAGCTAACTTCGACCACAGAATGCATTGTAGCTCAGTGATGGAGGGTAATGGCAAGAGTGATGGTTCACATTGGCAGCACACAGTCACAGCACACAGTAACAGCACACAGTCA
>NW_021604699.1:1568122-1613461 GCF_004785775.1 Grammomys surdaster | reverse complement strand
CACAGTCACGGCACACAGTATGTGTTGACACAGATCTTAGAACAAGAATGAAATTTCCAGGACTGGAGAGCACATTTGACATTTATAACACACTGAACCATTTCAGAGAACATGGACAGAATAGACAGGTGTTTAAAGTGCACTTAAAGACAGCCTGTGAATGACCTCATGCCAGGCATAAAAGATAAAGTGATAGAGAACACAAGGAAGCCCTTTGTGATAGACTAGTTGTCTATTACAAATATAGTGTGTATGCTACAGATTCACAAAAGACAGAGAAGAAAGTACTTGAAGAAGTAACCTCCGAAATTGCCCCAAATTTATGTAAATATATGTCCTCAACATGCTGAAAAGAAGAGAAAAATGGCCTTCTCAAAAGAAAGTCCACCCACTCTTGTTGTGGGAGATATTTTAAATTGGCAGCATTCAATCTGGCTTTTCTTAATCAGCTGCCATGTTCCCGACTAGCCTAGGCCTGTGGCCAGGAGCAGCAGCGTACCACCACTGCTCATTTCAGGCCGTCTTCTCAGGCGACCAAAGACACTAGCCCTGCTACCTACAAGACGCCAGCGTGGGAGATGGCTCTGCCAATCTACCACACTGTCTCCACAAGGCTGGGCTAAGCCCAGACCATCCCGACATCCACACAGGCCCAGTATGAATGAGACTCTAATGCTTAGATTGTCCAAAGGCTTTATATATTTGGTAATGCTCAATACCAAGATGCCCACACAATCAGAGGCATAACCTAATACCCAACCTAGGTATATCGACTACCTTTGACTGCTAGAGACAGGCGCATGTCTGCTTCCATGTCCCACCCCCCCTTGTTCTCTCTCCCCTAGCTCCTCTTCCTCTTTCTCCTCTTCCTCTCCTTACTCCTCCTCTTCCTCTCGTTATTCCTCCCACCTTAGCTCCTCCAAACCATCGTGAAAATTTCCCACTACACACTGTAGAGAATGTAATAATGCAGGGTATTGAACATGGCTTGAGTCCAGAAAGTTAGTTCAATATTAAAAATTACCATTCGGGATAGACCAAAGGGGTTGTGTACTCTTTGTTGCTGGTTTCAGAGAGCTGTGGAAGCCGGGTGTCTGGCAAGGAAGTCCCTTCTTAGGGTCCTTGAGAGACCATTGTGTGAAGTTGCGGAAGCGAAGCCAGGGTTGCATTGGATACCCAAAAATTTTGGAGATGTCAGAGCTGTGGGCCATCTGCCAAAAAGTGGAAGAAAGTAGAAGGAGCCCATGGGAGATGTATTTTGCAAGCAGCAAAACCAGAGGAGCAAGACCATCTAAACCCTTTGACATCAGACATGAAGCTATAGAATTTGGAGTTTGTCTTCTGGGTTTGGGTCCTGCTTTGGTCCAGTATTCCCTTGCTGTGTATCCATTCCTTCCTTGCAATGGTAATATATATTGTGCTATTGTATGTTGAAAGTATGTAACTTGCTTTTTTATTTAAAGGGGCTTGCAATTAACAGTTTGCCTTGCATCTCAGAAAGACTTTGAACTTTTAAGCAGTCTTGTAACAGCAAAAGGCTGTACGAACTTTTGAAGTTGTACTAAAGACATTTGCCATTGTCATATGGCCACCAGGGAGCTGAACATGGCAGTTTAATGCACTGTCTCCATTAATCTTGGGCATTGGTATACTTGGTCCCAGTTGGTAGTTGTTTGGGGAGGCTTTAGGACGTGTAGCTTTGCTGGAGGAAGTGCATCACTTGCAAAACAATATTCTTTTCCCAGTTTGCACTCTGCTTCCTGGTTGTGGCTTAAGATGTGATCTCTCAGTTGCTGCTCTAGCCACCATGCCTGCCTACTGCCATACTGCATCACTATGATGGTGATGGACATCTGTCCCTCTGGAACCATAAACCCAAATAAACCTCTTGTTCTTTAAGTATAAAGTAACTAATACATGGAGTATCTCCCTTCAGTTCCCTTTAGATTTTACATAAATTGGGGTGAAGAGATGATACCAGAAAAGAGTACTTGTTATTCTGGAAGAGGAACCATGTTAGGTCCCTAGAACCCACATTACCTGATGGCTCATAGCTATGTATAATTCCTCTTCCAGGGGATCTGACCTCGCTCTTCTGAACTTTGTAGACACAGGTACACATGTGTACATACACACACACAAAACATGCATGCATGTGTACATACATACATACATACATACAGGCAAAGCAATCATATATATAATAAAATAAATATTAAAATATATACATTATACTTTTGATTTGGTTACATGACAGTAGACTTCCATACAGCTCCTCATACTTCCTTCACTTGGGCTAACTCTCATCCTCTCATCCCCTCATCTTCCCTCTTCTGTTCTCCCATTTTCTTCTTGCTTAAGCATTTTCATCCCCAGGATTTGCTCCTCTGTTTTCATATTACCTACATTTTAGTATCATTATCCTCTCTTAAGCCATCATCTTCCTAGGGCTTCTTTCTAATATCCCTGAAAGGGAGACGTCATTCCTTTTGGTTGCTCACCAAAGCTAGATGATGAGACCCTACTGCTGAAGATACCACACAGGTTAGATGCATAACATAGAGAAATGAAGCTGGAGTGGAAACACTCCACTGAAAGTGTTACACAGGCCTCTAGGGAATAAAAAGCATCAGTGGGCTCATCCATCTGTGAGTCTTATGGTCTTTGAGACTGACCTATCAGGTAAGAAGTGTCTACTCATGCAATGGTGGAACTACTGTAAAGCCATAACCAACCACTCACTAATTGGATTTGAGACCAACTCCACACGAGGGAATCAATGTCTGGTATATAAACAGGGTCAAAATCTCAAAGTCAGAGAAGTCATAGCCCTTAGTGTAAAATAAAGCTGTTGTTTAGTTAAAGTGTCATTTTGTCAAGCTGCTTTCCAAATGCCTATATTTCTATCAGTGTCTTAGTAAAACTTTAGTTTTCCTTCTGTTGCTGTGGTAAATAAAAGCAACTGAGAAAGAAAAGGATTGTTGGCTTACAATTCCATCTCATTGTCCATTACTGAGTGAAGACTGAGCAGAAACTCAAGCAGGAACCTGGAAGCAGGAACTGAATCAGAGATCATGGAAGATTGCTGCTTACTGGCTTGCTCCTCATGGCTTGTTCAGCCTGCTTTCTTATATATCCCAAGACTATCAGTCCATTAATCAAGTAAATGCCCCAGAGACCATCTGATGGAGGCAATTCTTCAACTGAGATTCCATCTTTCAAGGTGACTGGTTTTGTAGACAAATGCTACTCTCAGCTTTACGTAGAAAAGTCCTCTTTCCAGTGATCAGTGGTGAATGCAGAGGCTGCACAGAGTGCTGAGAGTAAGCAGTCGATATGTGCTCATCCCCAAACATGACATTTATACCATCTCCTGTATGGCTTGGGGAAAATTGTAGAAGATGAGGCAGAAAGAGTGTGAAAGCTGGATTATTAGGGAAAAGCCTGCAAACACCACCTCTGTTAGGCACAACTCTTGCAACAATGAACTCAGAGCAGCCTTGGATCCTCCCCTTATGTCTGTACAAGAATAGACCTTCAACAGTCAGGAACAGATGAGGATGGGCCCTATTCCCCACTGCAGAACTATTAGCTACTGACAGACCCAGGGAGAGGGAGATCATTGCCTGCCAGTTCCGCTGACCTCATCAGGCCCTGATGAAAATCCCAACAGTCACACATTAAACTAAACGACTCGTAAAACCAAAACAGAAGTCATGAAACTGAGAAAGGATGGGCTGGGATGGGGAGTGCTGATAAGGATGAGAGAGATAAGAAAGAGCGTAGGGAATATAATTGGAAAATTGGAATACATTACATATGTGTATGGAACTGTCAAATAAAATTAACTTTTAGAGAGGTGAACTAGAAAGAAACAAGGAGTTTGAGACTTAGAAAAGAATATATATACATAACTGATGCTGTCCCTAAGCTTTTAAAAGATAGGCCACTAAGTTTGCTGAATTAAATATTAAACCTTACATAAATAGAATCTCCATATATCACCAACATCAGTCAATGAAGAAAACCCCACACACAACTATGCTAGGAATTATAACATACTCATGATACATGTCACATGTCTACACAGGAAAACCATACAAGCCCCAGACTGAGTGAAGTTATTTATACTAAACAAACCAGACAAATATCCATGCTAAAACACATCCACAAAGAGGTTAACAACAAGGAAAGAGGGGGTTGTGGAAAGAACAGCATAGGTATGGGCCAAAGATGCTAATAGGAAATTCAAAGGGAATGAAACAAAGATACCACGAACAGAAGATGCTTTCACCACATCCTTCATCCCTAGCCTGGTGGCATCTGAGAGTGGGTAGGATTTAGGTGGGCCATGGTGAGCCATGGTGAGCTATGGTGGGCCAAAGAGTTCTTAGACATATCTAGTGAGTGGAAAACTGTTACCGCAGGAAAATCACACAGACCATAGCCAGTAAAGTCGGAACTGCCTCCGGCCCACAGCTGAGACACCTGCTTCCAGCTGCTCTTTCTCTGCTCCCCACCCCTTCCTGAACCCTTGGCTCCTCTCCTTCCACCTCCATCTCTCCTGTCCCCGATTCTTGTCTGCTTCCTTTTTGTACACCAAACATCAGGAGACATTCACCGGACCATGTTGATGCTAAAATAATGAGAAATGAATGCAGGGAAGACCCACTCACTGCTGGGACTGTCTGGGAAGTTCCTGGAGGTTAGAGCACAGCTTCCATACACAGATCCTATTGTTTAATAAGTATCTATAATGTTTTGGCTAATCTGGGTTCTGGAATTAAACAGACTGTGCTCATTCTTGGAAGGATCATGCAAAGGCAATGAGCATTCAGGAAATGGTAAGAAAGTCAAATTTTATCAGAGCAGCTGGCAGTAGCCTGGTTATATTGGACTCTGGGGAACACACTGCACATGGAGGGACAAATAGTGTAAGAGTTGAAGCCATTTACTGGTGCCCTCTCAACACTTGTCTACAACATGGCTGGTGGAACACATGGAAGCTTAAATCATCGCTTCTCACACAAGGAAACTGAATGGGGAAGATGCTGGTGTCTTTGCTGGGGTTGTAGGGCTGAAATATGGCATCTCATGGGGAATGAAGGTCTTCTTGGCTCAGAGCAGCACTGCTCCAAGCACCTCATGTGACCTGCTGTGATGGCTGGGCCAGTGATGTATGCAGCACATGGAATTTTCTGGAGGTTTCCTATGAAAAAATGCAGATAGTTACCACCACCTGGACTACAACATACCCCATCTGCGGATATGTGAGCCAAGCACAGAGTGTTTGGTCCTCAGCTCATGATGAGAGAGAGAGAGAGAGAGAGAGAGAGAGAGAGAGAGAGAGAGAGAGAGAGAGAGAGAGAGAGGGAGAGAGGGAGAGAGGGAGAGAGAGAGAAAGTTTGGGATGGTAATGGCATTCCAAGGTAATGGTAGCACATCTTTATGAAACTGTAACATTGTATGTTGAACATACAACTTGCAAGTCGACTCCTTCTCTCTCTCCAAGTATTTTGGTTAAATGGAGGTCCTTTAAAGCATTAGTATTGGTTCCCAGAATGAACTTGTAGAGATCCAGGAGTTGAGGCTCTCCAGGAACAACACTGGTGTCTGACAGGGCACATATATCCCTTATAACATCAAAATATCAAATCTGTTTGTTTGCACATAAAGAAACTCTCACAGGTGTCTTGCGTTTTCTCTTTTGTGTCTGCAGTTTCTGAGGCCATGTCCCTAATGAAGCAACCTTATACTATCACAATATCTTTGCTTACAATAATAAATATAGTACCAATACAAAAATAAATACGGTATCAAAACTCTACTTCTGTTTCACAATCAGGGTTACTCAACCCTGGGACCTGTCAGTGTCAAACTCTTCTGGGATGTTGTAAGCTTTGCTTGGCAAGTTTTACTAATGGCCTTCCCAAAGATGCCCTGAGGCATTTAAGACTAACTCATCCATTAGGCTCTGCAGAAGTAGGTGTGAACGTGAAAATTGGAGCTGTCAATCATACTGAGAGAGATTACCTCAGGTAGGGCTAATGGGTGGGGCTCAAAAGATATTTATGTGCTTTGATGCCAACGGCTCAAGCTGCAGGTTCCCGTCCACAGAACACTGGGACCCACCCATCTATGCTGAGTGTCTAACTGGTACAATGTTGTCTTTGGCTACGGTGCTTCAAATGGCTGCTTGTTCAAGGCAAAACAAACAGCCCAGGACCAAGGGGATTTTAATGTATTCAGAGATAAGTTGGCTCATGACTTGTATAAAAGAATCCATTTTTTAAGGATAGCTATCACTTCACCATACTGTCACTGGCTTTATATGGGCTCTCTTCTAAGTGGTTGTCACCATGGCACAATTTTGACATTTGAGTTAAATCAAAATTCTGGGGGCTGGGGGTATGAGATTTCTCACATATTTAAAAACAAAACAGATTTTTTTTTATTTTAAATGTAACAATAAAAAACATGTATCCTCTAGGTATAGATAATGTTTTAATATAACTTACATATTAAAACCACATTGTTAGAGTTCTTTATAGCAGAAAGCATCAAAAGGCCATGCAGTGATGTGTTCATTCTTAGGAAAAAAGAATTATAACCCAAAGATTCTGACCTAAATTATCACACACACACACACACACACACACACACCACACACACACACACACACACACACTGCACAAATACTAGAGTCAAACAAATGGCAGTCCCTGTATCTTCATGCCGGAAACACACAGAGATCTTTGAAGAATGCATTTGAAAATTCAAGATACGGAAAAGCAGCAATGTAAAATAAATGTCAGTGTGTGGTGAGGCGAATCAATTAAAGTATATTTAATAAACACCTTTTCTAGGGCTCTCATTATGGTTAGACTCTTAAAATTAAAAGTGATACATATTGTTACCGTGTGCATGTGTAGGCTTAGGTGCAGTGGCATGTGTGTGTGGACCTTGGAGGCCAACTCTGTTAACTCTGTTCCCTCCTCCCACCTTGCTGTGGGTTCTGTCATCAGACTTGTGACATCAGTGTTTTATCAACTGAGCAATCCTAGCAGCTCCTAATGTTAGACTTTTTAAATTAATTTTTAATTCAGGGTAAAAAGTCATGTGTTTCATTATGACATTTTCACACATGTACATCGTTACACTGTGCTCGTATTTACCCAAGATTACCTCTCTTGTTTTCTTCCTACCTCTTGTTCATTCTGTTTCCCAAATATCTCCTCCTGTATTATGCACACGCACACACACACACACACACACACACACACACACACACACATCAGAGTCTGCATATGAGTACAAGCATATAATATTTGTGTTTTAGTTTGGCTTATTTTGCTTGATATAATGATTTCCAATTCTCTTTTTTTTTCTGAAAATGACATAATTTCTTTCTCTCGTATGACTGAACAGAACTCCATTGTGGGTGAATCCAACTTCTCTTTATATATTCATCTGCTGACGAACCCTTAGGCTGATTCCATACCTACTGTGCTTCTTTTCACAGGGTGGTGCTTCTTTCTGCTTGCTCCTTCAAACTCCTTGGCTTCCTTATGAACATAGCCTTTATGTTTCCCAATGCTCCCCATATCTTTCAGTCTTTGGATGAGAGTTGTCTATATATAGGCTATAACTCAGAGTCTGTATATAGGCTATAACTCACAGAGTCTGTATATAGGCTATAACTCACAGTGGCTGATTGAGACATGCAGTGAGCGGCCAAGAACCTCTAACCTCACTATTTTCATGGTGGTTGCGCATCTCTCCTCATTACCAGTGCGCTGTGTGTGCAGCGCGCACACACAGCGCTTTTTATCTCCCAGTCATCAGGACTCTTGTCCACACGTTTCCTGCCTGAGGCTGCTGTGTGAGATCACAGCACATAAAATTTGAGCCCCCAAAGACACAGTCACCAGTTCGAAGTGTTATTAGTAATTGATAGTTTTTAATGAAATGCAAGTTGGGGACTCAAGGTCCTCTAAAAATTTATTAACATTAGCAATTGAAAAAGAAACCAACCAACCCAGGGCTCAAAGCTATGATGATTTGAAACCCGCAAATTAACACACTGCCCTTGGCATTTACTCTTATTCAGTCATCCATAGTCTCCTGTAGTGAATGAGAGTAAAACTCCATTCAAGATCAGCCAGCAAGCACTGAAGTCACACTCCCACCAGCTCCCTCCTGTCTCCTCCTGATGTCTAAAGTAGTCATTACCTAGGATTCTTCCTGCTCCAGGTGTTGTCTCTCATTCATGTGAGACTGGCCTATGCTCTGCTGTCTCTACCCCAGATTTAGAGCTAAGTCCTCGTCCTTCTTTTTTATACCCAACACTGGGTTCTAATACAATCTAGCTTATCAAACTCTTTATCTTCTTACTTCCTCACTAAAGAACCTGTCGTTCCCAGGCTGCCTTCCCCCCAGGGCTCAGAATCCCTGTTTCCCAGTCTAGAGCATTTTTGAGAACACTTTCAAGTTCATCCATCTGCTGTCCAGCAAAGAGCTCCTGCCAGCTGCTAAAGGAAGAACACCTCCCTCTCTCTTCTATCCCAGTAGGAGGAGCTACGGTGGGAAAAGTAAGGAGAGGAAGAGGAAAAGGAAGAGGAGGAGCTAGAGAGAGTAGAGAGGTAGGAGGATGAAGTGCCACACAGGTATGGAGAGCAGTCCCGGGTAAGAACTTATATTTAGCTTAGTTAATTGGGAAACACCTCTAATTGTATGGGCATATTATTATTGAATATTACCAAACGTATAAAGCCTTTGGTTAATCTTTAAGCATTAGAGTTTCATTCATACTGGGCACTGCATGGATGGCAAGACGGTCAGGGCTCAGCCCAACCATATGGAGACAGAGTGGAAGATTGGCAGAGCCATCTCCCATGCTGGCATCTTGTGGGTGGCAGGGCCAGTGGTCTGAGCTGAGCAGTGGCAAAAATATGCCACCACATAGGCCTTGCCTAGTCAGGAACATGGCAGGCCTCATATCGCAAGACAGATTGGGTGCTGCCATTTTAAATATCACCCACAACATATTCCCCTCTCTTTCATTGCTTTATGAGACAGTATCTCACTATGTAGCCTAGGTTGGCCTCAGACGTGTGATCCTCCCTAAAGCCAAGACTACAGGTATGCATGTTCACACCTGACTGAATTTTACTTTACATTCGATTGACACAAACCATTTGTGTATATTTAAGAGGCACAGTAGAATTTTTTTAAAGTTTGTTTTTAAGTGATAAGTAACGAGGTACCATTGCATCAGCGTCACTTCTGATGCATGTAGGTATCAGAATGATCAACTCAGGATAATTAGCATGTCTGTCCCCTAAAACTCTTATCACTTCTTTATGCTAAGACTTTCCAAATGCTCTTCTATATTCTGATACACACCGACCATTAGTTGTGTTCTCTGCTGTGCCTCAGATCACCAGAACTTACTCCTCCTATCTATCTGAGGTAAACCCATCAATCAACTTTAGCCTGTCTCCCACTGCCCTCTACTCTCCTGAGTTTCTGGTGACTATTACTCAACTCTCACCTTGTCTGAAATCCTCTTTCTTAGATGCTGGACATGAGCATCATAATTTGGTAATTGCATTTGTCTGACTTGTTTCACACCATGTCATCTGTCACCTCACACGATTTCTTGACTTTCCAAATCTTTCCCAAATACTTACCTTCCATTTTTAGATAAGCCTCTAGTCCTAGTGACCCTTCCTAATCTGCTCACAGAGTTCCGTCTCTGTTATATCCTTTGATAGTGCCTTCATCCATTTCTTCTATAGACCTCAATAAACCAGCCTCCAGTAGAGGAGGTTTTTTTCTAAGCCCTCTGTCAGGCTTGTTTCATTCTTCAGCTTCCCAGTATCTAGTACTTCCTGGTTAAGGAGCCTTTAAAATCTTGTAATAAGTGTAAGTTACATAGTTAGCTACTTGTTGGGTTGTAAAGAGACAATAAAATGAAAGAGGAAAGTAATTGAACATTACATATCAAAGAGGAGATACAATATCAAAGTATCTTTGGACCTGAGACTGTGAAATGTAAGAAAGCTGTCAGCAAAAACAAATTGCTTCCTTCATTGTACTGGTTCAGTTCCTTCTAATGTAGCCTGGCGCCACTGATAATCAAAACAATCAGATTTGTTTTAAACTGGGGAGGGGAATGACTCAAATCTTAATGTTAAGTTTCCACAGACCATTTCATTTTATGATACTTAGGCACCGGGATATTATCAACTGATTGAACAAATAACAAGTGGGATGGGTTGTTAACACATAGTCACTGGCCTTGCGATCAATACTAGTTGACAAACGCCACCAGACGCCACCAGAGTTTGCCAGCAATCTGTTAACTGGCTTTGTCTAAGGCCCAGTAAGGATGCTTTACTGTGTGTCTTTTGGGTTTTATCCTACAATGGGAACTCATAATTATGTATGAGAAATGAGTGACAGAGAGAGGGCAAGTGGGCAGGATACACATATTACTCCCATGTCAAGCTGGGTTAAGAGAGGTGGTTTTCCTCTACTACAAAGTTTATACTTTTTAAAAGTGGAGAAAGCTCAGAGAAGAAATTAGATCTCTATTCTGGTAGTGGCTAAGTTTTGTTCTGTGGCCTGTTTATATTTTGTGGTGGTTCTTTAGTATCTGCAGTTCTTCTAAATATGGTTGCTTCTCTCTTTTATGCATCTACAGTATGTATGCATATGTTTATAAAATTGTTCTTTTTATAAAAATAATTGCATACTTTGAAAACTGTATAGCTAAAATGTAAATATTAAAGAGATTAAAATTACCTGCTAAAATATTAAAGAGATTAAAATTACTCTACTTTCTAATGATGTTTCTAGGCTTGCAAATTCTATGATAGGTCAATGACATCATGTCAGACTTTTTTAATAAAAGGATTTTCTCCATAGTATTAACTGTCAAAATTTATAATAATTATTATTAGCTATGATGTAATATTATCCTATGTGGAAATATCTCACTTTTAACATTCCTTTTGTTGATTTCTGCATGGTAAATGTAACATATTTTTAAAATAACTATATATTTTATTCTGCAGTGCATTATATGTTCTTAAAAAAATCATATCAACTCCATTTTAGACCTATCACTTAGTAGTACCTGAGAAATTCAAAACCATGAAAGTGTGCTAAGGATCCCAGAATAGGAATTAGTTGACCTTGTTTGTTTGTTTATTTGTTTGTTTGTTTGTTTGTTTTGTCTTCTTCTTGTTGTTTGCTTTTGTTTTGTTTTGTCAACTTGACACAAGCTATGGCCATATGGAAAGAGGGAGCCTCAACTGAGAAAATCCCTCCACTGAGTTGCCTATAGACAAGCCTATGGAGCATTTTCTTGATTAATGATTGATGGAGGTTGGGTGGAGCTTAGATCATTGAGGAAGGTACCACCCTAGGTAGGTAGTTCTTTGCTGTATAATAAAGCAGGCTGAGCAAGCAATGGCGAGCAAGAGAGTAAACAGAGTTCCTCCATAGCCTCTGTTTCAGTTCCTGGTTCTGAGTTCCTGCCTTGAGTTCCTATCTGGACTTTCCTTCATGATGGACCACAGGATATAAAATGATATAAACCTCCCCAGCAAAGTTGCTTTAGTCATTGTGTTTATCACAGCAGTAGAAACCCCAACTAAGACAGTTTCTGACTATTCAAGGTCAGTGGATTGGGTCTTTTATTTCTTCATTTAAAATGTTCAACACATCAAAAATGAGCACAAGGAACACAGCAAAAGAGGGAGCAGAAAGAATGTAATAGATGGGAAGATTTGTAGTAACTCTGGATACGACACAGCCACTACTTCATGAACTTTTGCAGCTGTGGTTTGCTTCAGAAAACTAGCACAAGACTGTGGCTCTCAAGATTTCATCATGGATAGAGGAAGGCTCTATGATACTCCAGACTTCCCTGAATGTAGTCAATGATTGATAGAAGACAGGGTATCATTTTCTCCAGTGGTATTGCCACTGATAAGGTGCCCACACTTTGGTGCTCTTTGTGCCAACCTGTGCTCACTCAAGCACATTTAATTAAATTTAGTAGGTCACACTCAGAAAGAAGACATGGAAGTAGAATGGTGACTTATTGGGAAGAAAAGAGTCTTAGCAGGATGAGCATGGTGGTGGTGATGTGAAAGAATTATGGTATGGAAATGACAGAAATTAGCTATATACAAAATTGTCAGAGAGTAAAAAAAGGAAAGTAAAGACTAGTCAAATGATATGTTCTTTGGAGAAACTGGAATGATTGATAGCTAGTCAAAGGTACCAATACCTAGATTGCACTGAAGACTAGTGATCAGCCCTCTGAGTACCTTTCCCTATGCTGAGAGGACATTCCTGGTCTGGGAGAAGGATCATCCTGTGACATATTCAAAGCATAATACTGGATGAGGTCGTTGTGATTTTGCTGTCACGTTTAAGCTTAGTTGGTGCACGCTGACCATCTTTATTCTTTTTTCTTTTGGACCATAGTCATAGTTCTATAGAATGCCTAAGTGACTATAAACCATATTGTTGGTAGTTCTGAAACAGAAATCCCAGCTTAGGATACCCATCTAGCCAGAGCATTTCCTTCTCACCAACTACAGCAGATTTCTCGTGCAATAGTGTGGTTTCATGTACAAAGCTGCTAATGTTTTATCCACTTTAATTCTCATGAATACATCAATGGCTTCCTGGATACTTATAGCCCTTTGTAGGTTAATAATCTAAATGTAGGCACATGTCTTATTGGATGACTAAACAGTCTCCCTTTTTATTAATTACTATTGAGAGTCAATGTTATTTACATAATAAAGTCAATATAATCTCTATTGCTCATTAACTGAAATGTTCTGGGCTCACCTCTATTTTATTTTCCAATTAGGTTCTATTATTTTTCCTTATTGACTTGAGAAAAATAGTTGTGGAAACAAACTTAATGGCTCTGAAAATATCAGAACAATTTCTATGACAGGAAAGATCCTGTAGTGCATAAATGTAAAGAGGACTAGTGTTCAGTCACTGGAAACTATCAGATCGTTTACTATTACGCACCTGCCCTTTATCTTACTCCTTTTTTAAAGTAACTTAGAATCTATAGATGTGATGAACACTCCTTTCTTACACTCATTTCTCTGTCTGGATAGACTCAAAAGCATTCCAGTGCTTTGACAGGAGTTACTCATGTGGGATCAATGGTCAAGTAAATCCTCCAAAAGGTGGGAGAGTGCACTGCTGAAGCTGCCCATACAGGAAACCTATTCTAGAAATATTCTTGAACCTTCACCCTTCTGGTCACCTAAGCAATCACTTCCAGAGGTGTCCATGTCCTGATCCTTGGAAGCTGAGTATATGCCACCTTAAATGACAAAGAGTTTTCACAGATGTGGCTAAGGCACTTACAGTGTTGAGATCATTCTGTAGGATTCTAACTAATCACTGGGTCCTTACCAAGAGAAGCAGAAGGACCACTGACAAAAGATGTGACAGAAATAGATAAAAAATGAGATTGTGTTCATGGGATATGGGTAGCTTCTAGCTGGAAAAGACTGTAGTTGAGCCAATTTTAACTTATCTCCAGTAATTGGCTGTAACATTTTTATTTAACTGACAGTTTTAAATTAAGGAACCAGGTTTGCACAACAAAAGTTGGTAACCATAAGAACTTACTTGTAGGCAACTAGACCTTCAGGTACAGAATTTAGCATTACAATACATAGCAACAGACCACATCTCAACAGAAAGCAAATAAATGGATCCCTGAACACCCACTGACCCCAGCATTTTAACCCATTGAGACTTACTTTGAACTCCTGGACCCTGGGACTGGTAGCTAATATAATTGCAGTGTTTTGACATCAGTTTGTGCTCACTCAATAGAGTAGCCACAGGAAACCTATGCAGGGTAGAAAGACTTGAGCACTGTGCCACAAGGATTGGAAATGGACAGAAGATCTGGATAGATGATGCCTCTGAGTACCAGGAGCTGCCAATCCAGTGCCTTGGAAGAAGAGGTTTGTGAAGAGGGTAAGGGCTTTATTTCCAATGGACACTTTTCATAACTTGACTCATAACTTTTGAGGAACTCAGTGCTCCAGATGAACTTGTAGAACTTCCCTACCTTTGTATCTATATTAGGGCTCTCTAGAGGATCAGAACCCATAGGGTGAGTGTCAAAAGAGATTTATTATATAGGGTTATGTGATAGGGTTGAGGTTGTCTAACAGTAGCTATCTCACACCAGAAACCTGAGAACCTAGTCTTTAATTGAGTTAAAACACCTCCCCAAAACTGGCCTTTTAATAATATTGGACCTCACAGCAATGAGATAGATGAATTTGCTAGCACAGTGAGAGCAAGCAGTCAAAGATACCTTCTTCCATGTCCTCTTATCAGGGTGGGGTACCACCAGAAGGTGCTGCCCACAGTTAGGATAGGTCTTCCCACTCCAAATAATCTGCTCAAGAAAGTTCCTTTCACTAGAGCCCAATGGCTCACTTTTTATTTGATTCCAGATCCATCCAGACAAGTTGACAACCAAGCTTCAACATCACAATGTGCTTATAAATTTCCCATTAAGAGTATGCAAGCATGCTCAGGGGTTAGAATTAAGTTTGCATCATCTCTTATAAGAGATTGATTTTCTTGAGGGTGATACTTTGACTCTGGGATGATTTCATTTAAGTGGGAATGATAATGGCTGTCTTTATTAGGACTTTCCTATCCACCATTTTTATAAACGTCAAGTCAAAGGAAATGAAGGGGAGAGACAGCCCCTTAGCTGCTGCTACATCTAAACAGCCCTGTCCAGTCCACTGCCAACACTTTGTACAACACAAGATGGTAGACCTCCTGACTCTTGACTCTGAGGCCATTTGGGCTGGAGCAATTGTACTTGTGTATAGTAATAGGTCCAAGTAAGAAACTCCTTTAAGAGTCTTTCCTTTGAATGTGGATTCTGTCTACCACCACACCTTGTCTGACAAGGAATCCATTTGCATTTCTTAGATAGCTCCTGGGAATGAGAGCCTGCTTCCCTGATGTCTAATAGAAGAAACCACACTAATCTCCTAGGATTTCTCCAAGACTCTGTAGTCACCTGAGACACCACATTCTTAATGAGAATTATTGAGTAACTAAACACTAGCAAGTAAGGTGACTATTCAAATAAAATCAACAGTTTTGGCTGACTTTTATTAAGTTTTTTGTTGTTATTTTGTTTTAGTATATGCTACTATGGTTTGGGTAAGTGCTTAAAAGGTTGGTCCCCAGTGTGTAGCACAGTAGCAGTGGGGAGAGGAGTAGAATATTTGAGGGGCAGAATATAATGAGGTATTTTCAGAGCATTGGCAGCATGATATTTAAAAGGGATTATAGGATTGAAACCTTGCTTTTTCTTCTGAATCAGAAGGTACATGGTTTGCTCTGTGTGCCTTCCAGCCTTACTGTGCTGTCTCAGTGCAGGCAGAAATGTAATGGGTCAACCTACCACAAACTAGACACTCCAAAACTATGAGCACAAATAAACATTTTCACCCAGTAAGTTGATTATCTTAAGTATTTGTTATAGTGACAGATAACTGACAGAGTATGAAGCTGAAGATAACTTTTTAAAGCTTATTGAGCTAATTAACCAATAAAGGTTAATGCCATTCACTGTTTAATATATTTACATGCCAGATGGCACTCTCAATGTTTGATATATGTCATCTTATCTAATATGTCTAATTTCCCTGTGACATTTCTACTTGTAGGTTGGAAAACTGAGGGTCAGATCATACTGAAGTGTAAATGTTCAAGTAGTAAATTAAGGAGGTAGGGTTTGACCCTAAATCACCCCCACTGTCATAGCATTTGTCAAAAGTGAGTCATTTTGTCTTTTGAAATCCAGAGGTTTTGTGTTTTAGGCAAGACTAATCATTTATTCTACTGGCCTGCTGTTTGGGACACTACAAAGTGGTCATATAGTGGATTAGAGTTTTTTTGTTGTATTTTTTTTCTAGACTCAGTGATCTATGGAAACATAGACATTTACAATGTGAAAAACTAGCCAGGAAATCTAGTCCCAAAGCCTTTAGAACCTTTACAACATGTGCAATGAATTCAGGACCAATTTTCAGGGCTTTGTCAGAAAGACTTTCTGTAGGAAGCAGAGAGTGGATGAGGAAGAGCCTCTTCATCCTCATGGAGGCTGGATCTATGTTCTAAAACATCTAAAGCTCATGGAGCCATCCCTAAGATGAGTCACCCCTAAATCCTAGGGGTGAACTTACCTTTCCCTAATCCCATAGCCACTGTTCTGTCAGTAGAGGCTCAGGAATCAAGTCCTTCCAACTGAGCCTTCAGTATGGTTAATAACAAATGACAGTATTTTGCTAAGGTTATTCAATGATTGTTTTACATATTTTCATTTGTCTCATCTTCTTGGTAGGATATTAATTTGTGTTTCTAGCCTTTTGTTGTTGTTGTTGTTTGTTTGTTTGTTTGTTTTCGAGACAGGGTTTCTCTGTATAGCTCTGGCTGTCCTGGAACTCACTCTGTAGACCAAGCTGGCCTCCAACTCAGAAATCTGCCTGCCTCTGGCTCCCAAGTGCTGGGATTAAAGGCGTGCACCACCACTGCCCGGTGTTTCTAGCATTTCTTAAGGCATCTCAGAAGATCTTGCCAATATTTACAATTTAGAAGTTGTTTCCCACTAAGTTATAGCTACATTAAAAAATAAATTGAAGCTCTAACAGCATATTATACACAATTATTTCTGATGAAATGCTTCTCTGTAGAGTCTATTTTTGCATGAAAGCAAGGCAGTAGTAAATGTTATTGCCAATGAATTAATTCCATTATTAGAACTTCAGTCCTTCATGGTATTTCCAACTATGACTATTGTTACAGGCTCATTTCAGTTTCCTTTCTGTTGCACTGGAAAAAGCAACTTGGTAAGAATGGAGTTATTCAGTTCCAGGTCATAGTTCATCAGCTTGGGGAAGTCAAAGTAGGAACTCAGTTCGTAAGTCACATCTACCCACAATCAAGAACAAAGAGAAAATAAGTGTTTCATGCTTGTTTGCCTCCTTAGCTAGCTTTCTCTGCTCTTATATAGTAAAGGGCCTTGCCCATGAAGTGATGTCAATCAAATAGGGGCTTGATGTTCACCTGTCAATTAACAATCAAGAGAATTCCCCACAGACATACATATAGGCCAACCTGATTTAAACACTCCTTCATTGAGGCATTTTCCCCTGGAGTCAAGTTGACAACTAAAGCTAAGTCTCAGGTGGTTTAATATGAAATGTCCCCCACCAGGTTCATGCTTTGAACACTTTGTTTTCAGTAGGTATTGCAATTACAGAAGGTTGTGGAAACTTTATAAAGTGAGGCCGAGATGCAGGAGATAGGTCACTGGGGGAATCCTCAGCCACTTCATGCCTCAGTATCTATTTCCTGTCCATCAAAATGTGAACAGCTGTCCACTGAAAATATCATGATGGCCCAAGCCCATGAAGACAAGCCACTGTGAACTAAAAGTGAGCAAAAGGAATCTTCACTTCTAAGTCATTCCTATCAGCTACTTTTGTCAGAGGGAAGCAAAAGTAATTAATATGGTAATCTTCCAAGGCAGTATTAAAATATTAGAATTAAAACGTGTTTGATCTCTCCAACCTCCTTCATTTGCTTTCTGTCTTTCTTGCAATTTTATTTTAAACAAATCAGTAGTTGAAAGAGTGATATAATCCTACATCTGTTTTTAAGAGCAGGCTTATATAGGTCTTTATGATAGCTATCAACCAACACAGAAATCCAGCAGTTATTGAGTATCTTGAGTAGGCCTTAGCCAAGTTACAGTATCAGATTTTGCATGTAAAACACCACTATTTTTAATTGACTGTAAGGTCAAACAAAGATATTTTGGATTGAATAAAGTGTATTGTTAAAAATAATTTTTTTTCTTTCGTCAAAAAAGTGTGACTAGTGAGATGTGGTGTGCCTGCGTGTCTGTGTGTCTCTGTGTGTCTGTGTGTCTGTGAGTGTGGTGGAGGTCCTGCCAAGTGCTGTATGCATAGTAGGCACAGGATATACTGCCAGTATACTGCAGCAATTAAAATGGCACACCTTAGTTTCTTGTTCTTTTTCTACAAACAGTGCTAATCTAGAGACTTCGGGCCATCAAAATACTGTCTGGCTTTTCAGTTATCTGAAAAAGCAGAGTAACTCTTTTTACTCAGTTTGACTTAAGAACTCAGTGCCACTATTTCTTACCAAGCTGAATCCTTACTGCAAACAAAACAAAAGCAACCCTCCCCAAGTTAGTCCATCTTCCAAATGGGATCTTTTCATGAATGCAAAGTGAAACTCTTTGGAAATGCTTAGCTTAATATACTTAATTGATAGTAATAAGATTCAATTAAGGAGGAATTAATTCACAGTCGTGGCTTACATGGACTAGATAGTGGAAACTTTGAGAAAGTATTTATACTTAAATTTATGTGATGCATAACATATGCTACATCTTAATACTGTACTATTATAATATAAAAGTACATGATTATATATCTGTCTTCATGTTCTTAGCGACTGGTAATTGGCAGAGGTTGAAAAATAAAATTAGCTTCTTAACAGTAAGACATAATTAGTTGTGAAATTCTTCTATCAAATCATTAAGACATGAACACGTGTAACGACTTGTAAAAGTAATTTATTCTTGTTTGTTTAGATGCTGGTCGGTTACTCCTTTTTTTTTTTTTCATGTGGTTCCCAGTTTTGCCTCAAACAGCAAGTGTTCGTTGAGCTGCAGGGAAGCTCGGTCTTTGTCAGCAGAAGGATACAAAGGCTGGAAGGCCGCATTCCCAAGCACCTGCCCCTTCCCAATGCCCAGAGGGCCTGTTTCTCCATTGCCGTGAATCTTCTTTATTCTCGTAGGATGCTATTTTTATTCTCGAACGAATGAGTTGTTTCCCTGCTTCAGTGTCTCACCCATGATCTCGGCGGTGACCCTTTATATTATTTTGTCATTTTCACACATCTATATCATCTCTTCCTTAACTTATTTTCCTCCATGAAACCAAATGTTTTCAACACTGTGTTCTGTCCTTCCAGACAGCACTAAATCAAGACAGAGTAAAGAAGGGAAAGCTAGTATCAGTGTAGTAAATATGATTAGTTTTTTTAAAAAAAAAAAAAAAACAACTAATAGCAACCACAAGACATCTCCTGGTTTGCTGAAAGGTTGTTTCCTGAAATGACATGCTTTACTGATTAGAACAACTATAAATGCCCCATTAAGCAGTAGCTATTCTCATTATAGACTAGAAACATTACAGCAATGAATTAGGCTTATTTACAAGCATAGACTTCTTGCTCATTAAAGAAGCCATGTTTGAAGCAGCTGGAGTGCTGCCCACTGAATCCCATGGCCCGGTGTATGCCAGGAGGATGCCACACTCTAAGGTCTACAGCTATAGCTGATGCAGTTGTATGGCTGTCTCCCTGGGAAGGGACAGACAGACATAGGACTTCTCCAGATACAGAATCAATGATAACTGTTTCAGAAGGCTGTTGGCCTGTATCCAAGCCTCTTTGAAATAAATAGTTCACTGGATTACAAGCTCCGAAAGTTTTAGTAAAACTTTTGAACATCTGCCAAAAGTTTTAGTAAAATCGTATAGAATGTCTGAACCCATTTTAGGGAGGAAAATGTCGAGGTTTTATTTCATTTTGTCTTATTTTTTAAAACATGATATCATTATATTGGTCATGTGGGCTTCAAACTCAGGCTCTTCCTGGTTTGGCTTCCCAAGTACCAGGACTGTGTTTGGCTAGTCCATCAGTGGCCTTGCCAGGAGCTTGTGACCTTGCCACTGCCTTCAAGTTTACTATCTTAGGCTGGGTGCTCTGTACCTCTTCATTTTTACCAGAGGTGAATTCTCTGAAGCCTCTCTTTCCCTCTGCTTGCCTCAGCACTTCTGTGGGGAGAAGCTGACTGAAAGCAGGACTTAACAGGAAACAATGACACCTCTTTCAGAACTTCCCCAGACTGCCCCAGTGTAAGCAGCTCCAGGTAGTCCCTGCCCCTCACTGCCTGGGTCATAGCCCCTGAGGCAGCAACTGGGCTTTGTAGCACAACTTTGTTTTCTGAGAAGCCACCTTGCTGGAGTAGTGGGTGTTTGAGTTTGGTTTTTCTATTAAGATGATAAAATACTGTGACCAAAAGCAACTTGGGCAGGAGAGGGTTTATTTCATCTTACAACTTTCAGTTCACTCTCCATTACTGAGGGAAGTCAGGGCAGAAACTTGGGGCAGGAACACGTTGGCAGGCACTGAAGCAGACATCATGGGGGAATGATGCTTACTGGCTTTCTCCCCATGGCTAGATCAGTCTGCTGTCTTATACCACCCAGGTTCAGAGGTGGTTTCACTCACAGGAAACCAGGTCCTCCGATATCAATCATTAATAAAGAAAATGCCCATAGATTTGCACACAGGTTAACCTGATGAAGGCATTTTCTCCTTCTTTCAAAATGATCCTAGCTTATGTCAAATTGACAAGAAACAAAACAAATAAACAAACAAACAACAAAAACCTGACTAACACAAAAGGTTTTCCAAATACAGACGGAAAGTTCCAGCGGACAATCTCCAGGTTGGCATGGCTCATTCAGGGAAACTAGGCAAAGAAGCTGCCTAAGTGTGGCTCTTCCATGCTGCCTGCCTGGCTTGGGATTTCCTGATTCTGGCACCTTTGTTTCTAATAGTCAAGGCCTCCCTCAAGTGTTGTGGATTTTGTTTATTTGTTTTTTTGTTTTTGTTTGTTTGTTTTTGTTTCTTTATTTTTGTTTTTTGATACTTGATTCATTTCGATCCTTTCTAAAATGTCCACCCCCCCAAATAATACTTTTAAAGGAACAGATTATTTGCATAATATTCTAATAAAATAATGAAAAACTCAACTGTTTTGTTTTGTTTTCTATGTAAGGGTCTCTCTGTCTCTGTCTCTCTCTCTCTCTGTCTCTCTCTCTCTTTTGTTTGTTTGTTTTTCTAAGTCATCTTTTTCTCTTCCTTGGTCCAAATGCTTTCTAAAGAAAGCGTGTCCCATTATGGAAGGATGAGATGCTCCTGGGCATCTTTACAGAATTTTGCTCCTAACCTTGTAGGTGGGAATTTAGAAAGCAGAGCGCTGTGTGTGAGGCAGAGAAGAGGGAAGGGAGCATCCTAAGAGGATGGGGTCAAAGGAAGATGGAAGGGTCAGCTGTGAGCCATGAGACAGAGTTTGCAAGCTTAGAACAGCCAAGTCCCATGCTTGACAGAATAGTCTAATGCAGTGCTTCTCAACCTGTGGGTGGTGGTGGGAGGACCGTGGTGAAGAACATTTTTAAGGGGATCACAGATCAGATACCCTGCGTATCAGCTATTTACATTACAATTCATAACTAGCAAAACTAGTTGTTAAGTAGCAACAAAAGTAATTTCATGTTTAAGGGTCACCTCAACATGAGGGACAATTGTATCAAAGGGTGGCAGCATTAGGAAGATTGAAACCACTGGTCTAGTGTTCTTTCAGTGGTCTCCCTCCTCCTCCTCCTCCTCTTCCTCCTCCTCCTTTTTCTCCTCCTCTTCCTCCTCCTCTTCATTCTCTTCCTCCTCTTCCTCCCTCTTCTTAACCCAAGGCTATACGTGCAGCTCTTTCAAGAATTCAGAGGCTTGTGTTTAGGTTTCCTGTCAGCTCACCTTCCGGAAAATATTTTTTTGTCTATTTTTCTACTGCATAACTTCCGTCTCTTCTCCAGTCATTACAGCTTTTAGTTATCCATTAGGGCTATATTATCGAAATTTGAATTGTTCATGTAAATTATCCAACAGAACAGTTCATATTCAGCCACGAATTGATTCTTACATATCAGACTCTCAGTACTCTGTCAATATCTATCATCATTTGTGTCTTGTTAAGTGCACCTTTTATAAATCACTGTGATATCTTCTTCTTCTTCTTCTTCTTCTTCTTCTTCCTCTTCCTCTTCCTCTTCCTTTCCTTCTCCTTCTCCCTCTTCCTCTCCTTCTCCTTCTCCTTCTCCTTCTCCTTCTCCTTCTCCTTCTCCTTCTCCTTCTCCTTCTCCTTCTCCTTCTTCTTCTTCTTCTTCTTCATCACCATCTGCTCTTTAAATTCCACCCATCATATTGGTTTATGGATTAATACTTGATTGCCTTCATTTTTATCACTTGCCTTGATAGATTTATTGAATTTTCTCAGTCTCATATGCCCTATGTTATTTCTACCTTAGCCTCAAAATGTAATAGACAAAAATGTTCATTTACTTTTGTGTGATTTGTCTCTTTTAGCTAATCTCAATGAAAAACTTTTCATTTTATTTTCAAGCTTTCTTTCTAAGCAGAATCTACTTCGCCATGTTGTTTAATGACAATGACCCATTCTGAAGAATGTGCACTTGGTGATTTTCCTTCTTATGGGGTCCTCAGTGCACACAACAATACAAATCTGGGTGCCATAGTTTAAACACACTGAGGGAATGTGACACAGTGTAGGATTTGTAGGGTGACTGAAATCTAAGTCTCACAGGAAAGTATTTCTTTTGTTTGCTTTTCAAGTATTCCAAAGAAGATCAGAAGATAGCTCTGAAATAATTTAATCTTTAAGGTTGAATAAAATAGATGTGATTTAAAATTTATGTCCCCAGTATTTTCTT
Organism: Grammomys surdaster; assembly: GCF_004785775.1. Lineage (NCBI taxonomy): Eukaryota > Metazoa > Chordata > Mammalia > Rodentia > Muridae > Grammomys > Grammomys surdaster. Next base: position 1,590,752 of record NW_021604699.1, on the reverse strand, counting down.
GGTTGTAGAAGGGAAATCTATGAGGAGTAAATACACAACTTTCTGGAGAACTGTTGATACATCACATAAGTGTGTATTATGATGACTATAAGTCAGGCATAAGTATTTCTGTAGTGTTTCCAAACTTTCATCTAGCAAGCCCTGTTCCAAGAATCTGTCCTAAGGAAATGATCAGAGTTATGCTTCTTACCTAGAAGGTATTTCTGAGTATGATTTATGAAGATAATAATGAAGATTAAAGGATAACTATTTCATTAAATGCTATATATAGTCATAAAATAATTTTTTTCAAGTTAGGCTTAGTGAAAGTGATTATGGAAAGATTGCAGGTTATACAGTGCATATGTCACACACACACACACACACACACACACACATACACACACATCTTTACAACATTTCCAATAAGTTTGCTTAATCTGGTGCTTAAAATAAGAAACTTCCCCTTGCAGATGGTGCTTAAAATAAGAAACATGGTACCATTTTATTCTTTCTGTTCATATTTCGTATCATAATATAAATGGCCCATATTTTAAAGCATTTATCAAAACTATGGGAAAGAATATAGAAAGGAAATACTGTGGGTGCCTTCCTAAAGTAAATCCCTTGAACCAAACAGAATAGATCAAAATGTGGAGAAAGGAGGGTTATGATCAAGAATTCATTCATGCTGAGGGAGTGCTGGCTCTCTGGGTCTTCCCTAAGGAAAAGGGCAGCACCCAGCAGAGGTGGGAGAACATTTAGCCAGAGCAAGGAGTTCTAAAACGACCTTGATCCCACGAATGATTTCATTATGAGGCACTTCAGAGAAGGGCATGGAAGGCTGGGGCCAGGATTTAAAAGACTTTTTGCACTCTGTTTCTACCAAGGAGAACATTAAGTAGGGAAGCCAACGAAACAGAAACAGATGGCTCAAATTTTCTTTGAAATACAGACAGATTGGAGAAAAAGAAGTTTGGCAAAAATACATCTGGGGTTTAGCCAAACTGAAAACATTTGAGAAACGTTCTGAAACACTGGAAGAACATTAAGGCGCCCACAACATTCACATTAAGTGTAATGCGACAGATGAACAGAATGATATGGAATTTTAATGGCAGAGCCCAGGTTCCGGTGAGCTCTAGCAGCTGACTCAGGATGCTGCTGACTAGTCAGGCCACCTCAGCAATGAAAGTGACCTGAAACCATGTGACTGTAATACTTGTGAGACTGGAACCCCATAAGACTTTGATTGTGATGCAGCTGAAATGTTCAGCAAAAGCTGACCATGTCGCTGTAACCGCTCATAAGCTGAAACCATGAAAGCTTAGTGTAACCAATATGACTGAAATGACCAACAGCATTGTAATATGCTAAACCCAAAATTGGGTGTAGAACCCACCTGTTAGACTTAAATGTGTGTCTCAAACTACTTGTGATGCTACAATGAAGTCTAGTTGAGATATCCAGTGCACTTGTCACTTTCTGTGTGACTAGAACAGCCTGTGCAATGTGATCAACCAATGTGGCTCTTCAGCGACTTAAGCTTGCTCCCTTTCCTTCTGTTTAATTCATAGGCATTAGAGTAGGTGACTTAGCATCTACTCTACTGAGTTCTACTCTTCAGCAGAAGTAAAGTTCAAGTCTTTAAATCTCCTGTTGCAAAGAGTTAGGAACATTTCCAGAATGAATATTTACCTGAGAACTTCAGCATCCTTTGCCACAGGTGAGCACCCGGGTTTCAAGTGAGCCTTGTCTTAGCATCCCTGGGTACAGAAGGGAAAGCAGTGTGTGAATGGAGAGACATAGAAGCACACATTTCTCAGATTTTTGAGACATTCATATATGGAGATTAAAAAGTCCGAGTGGCAATGTGTGGGTGAGTTCTAAACAGAGAAGAAATAGACAGATGAGCCTACTAAGTATGTTGCAGTTGGACAGAATGATAAGGTAATGTCCTCAGGAAAATGGGAAAACACAGACCACAATGAGAGTAAAGAGGCTCCCGCGATTTAAATTGGGGCTATTACCTTCAAATTTATCAGGTTTTAGAGTAGAGGGTGGGAAATAAAACATAAGTATGAGCAGTAGGTTCAGGGTCAGCAAGTGGCTAATCTGCTTGCCCACATCTACTAACCATAGAAAAGAGGGAGGCACACTTGGGGACAGTCAACATAGGGATGAAGGATAGAGGAAGGGTCCTGTAAGCCAGGGTGAAGAACAGTCCTGAAACAGAAAAGATTCAGGTGGCAGTGGCTACCAGAGATGTGGGACACCTGGGGGTGGTAGTGGGCTACGACCAGAAGATGTGAAGTTGACAGAACTTGAATGTATTAAGACAGGGTTGAGGAAGCTATGGCCAAAATTAAATGGACTTTGGAACCCTTGGAGGGCTCTGTAACTAGACAGCAGTTTGGAGGGTTTTGTCCTCTCTGGTGCTGACAGTAAATTTCCTGGGTTTCAGACCCAGTTGTTTTACACCAGAAACCAGGAAATTAACTGGAAGCATTGCTTTCAAACGGCCACACTCCTTAGTGATACCTACTTACCAAATTTCTCTAATGTGAAAGATCAGTAATGAGCTACCTGTTGATTTTTAACTCTTAATTGTAGTTTAAAAAAGAAAACAATCAAAAAAACCCCCAAGCATAAGAATCTCAAATCTCAAGGGACCTGTTACATATTTTTAAAATTATTTGAGCAAGAAAATGGTCTAGAATCAATGTTCTAGGCCAAATATGGTCCCAAATGCACCATCCCATCTGCTGAGATATTTTTATCTAGCTGGAAAAGAGACAGTGACACAGAGATCTCCTGGTAGTGTAGCCGAGCATATTCCATACTTGGACATCATCTAGCAACTCTAAGAGTAGGATTAGCTTTGGGTTTGGTTGGTATGACTGGCTAAGACTCCATGCTTAGGTATGAGGTTTTGGGTTAGGCTTCAGAGTGTTTATAGATCAAGTGAGACTCCAGTTCACTAAGTACACAAGCCACTTTGGACCAAGTATTATCATCAAAGTACGGAAAGAAATTTAGGTCAAACTTAATTCAATTTAACAGTAGGAACACTTCAGAGACAAACAGGAATTCTACAGAACTCTCTGTGACTGTAAGGAAAGGCTATTTGGCGAGATGTCCTTAATGTTAAGGTTCCTGACAGAGGGAGAGTAAGAAGTTCATGTCCCAGCAGAGATTTTCATTCCATCGAACTTTGTCAGCTAACTACTTAAACACTGGCCAGGAATTGTAACTTCCTCAGGGAAGATATGAATCACATTGCACAAAAAGTTCTGTCCCAGACTACATTTGAGGTGGCTTTTATCTGTCTGTATGGAATTCTATATACTAGATTTGAGGTGGCTTTTATCTGTCTCTATGGAGTTCCACAGAATGAGATGCCAACTTCTTTTTCAACTTGTTCTCAGAAGTCTGGTAGATTTCTGCCCATCCCGATAGGCCATTTCTCTGAGGAACCTGACTAGCCAACCCGTTCAAGCCACACAAGCAGATAATTCCCAGCAGCATTTCCTTAAAAGCAGTTCAGATATTGTATCTGGGCTGGGAGTATAGCATCACTTAGCATATGGATGGCCCAAGTTCTATCCCCAGGACTATAAAGATAAAGAATTTTGGTGTGATGAAACAAAGGAATTTTCTTTAGAATAAAATATGATCTTAAAAACTACCAGCAAGGCACAAGACATATGAAGAAGGTAAACCATATTGATGGCTGAGTAGCATGTTGTTATACATTTTTTCAAAATCCCAATCCAGAGTTTTACCCCACTTTGATCATTTTATTCCTAGCTAAAAGACACACAATGCCTGGAACAGCACAAGAGCTAGGCAGATATCTACCTTCTTCAGGATTTAGTGTTCCCGGGTTTGGGGGGTTAAAAAAAAACACAACAAATAAATAAATAGCCACCATGGGTTAGGCAAGTCATAAAAACACGGCCCTGAGAGCTGACCAATTAAAATTAAAAACAGCCCAAATAAAACACAACAAATAATAACTCAGGGTAATCAATAAAAAAATAAATTCTAATAACATAGAGGATAGGTATCTGCCAGGCTCTTATGCTGTTTAAAGCTTATTATAAATATTAAATTATATATGTCTTTTATCCAAAATCTAATAATCAAGGCAGGGTAGAAACCCCAGATTGGGATTAAATAAATTCTACAACAGCAAGCACTAAGAATCTGTCCTTTGCAACAACTGCAGTGGCAGTGGCTGTCACATGTTTACTGATTTTTGGATACTGGCATCTAGCAAAGGCTTCCATTTTCCAGAGGAAGGTCAGCTAGTTCACTCCTTAGATTGGTAGCAGCTCCCTGTCTGTCACCCACCTCTGGGTATCACAGCAGTAACCACGGTGCCACCACATCAGCCACAGTGCAACGACACTAGCCATGGTGCCATCCCAGCAACCACAGCGGTACCCCAGCAGCTATGGCACACTGCAGGAGCAGCATCTAAATATGCTGCCATTTTCTTACTGTTTCTCTCCTTCTCCGCCATTTGCTTGACTGTTTCGCTCTTCATTTCATTTTTAAGTTTTCTATTATATTTTCGTACAGCTCACCCTTGTCTCCTGACATCCCACACCCTCGGGACTCTAAAGTCTTGAGAACCAGCCTATTGGTACCTGATTCCCTGGTGCTCCATGCAACACATGAATCAAGCCAGTGCCATCAGAGAAGTATACCGACCACTTCTCGGTTTTGTTTTGGGTATGTCAGCTCTCTTTTATTTCTTACTCTTCTGTTTTTCGAGAGTGCATTTTGTTTGACTTTTTGCTGCTATAGTTCGAAGTAAAACTTGTCCTAAAATAATAAATATGTGAAGAGTGTGTTAGCATAGCTTCTTCCAACCATGCAGCTCCTCTCCTCCCGAGGGCACCAGCTTCTGATGAGTTTTCCCACCAATCAGTGCTCCTAACTTACAGTCCTTCCACTTCCAACTTTTAACCTTGTGATCATGCATATCTGCACAACCATTCTATTCTTTGCTGTCAGTGCCATATTCGGTAACCACAGGAGGTACCCAATGCTCTATTATAAGAATAGGCTAATACAGTGTTCTGAATAGAGTGGAAGGGCACTAGGCTGAGCAGATGATATTCAGTGGGTGAGAGGTAGTTAAGACATCTTTGATTTAATGATGCTTTCAATTTACATAGATTTTTATAGATATGTCCCTAGTTGAGAGCATCTGTATGCGTGAACATTGTTGAAATTCTTGTTAGCAGGAGAGAGACATCAGGGGTCCAAGGAACAGCATAGAGCAGGAATAAATACACCTTTGTATTTCCATTTGACCTCAGTCATACATTGTTTTCCTCATGAGCACCATCAGGAGAATAGATGACTCTACTGACTTTCCCATGTCATGTTCTTTAGCCTATAAGGTGGTTGACAATAAAGAATCTGCATGCTCCTCATCTGCCAGCAGCAGGTCTGCCCATCTGGGCACCCGCTCCTCATCCCTGCTGCAGAGCAGCCATGGGCTCATGTCCATCCGCCATATTCTTGGTGTTCTAGATTCTTTCTCAATCCAGCTCCCCAGTCAGTTTTCCTCTTCATTGAGTTTTTGGCCTTGACTTCTGGAATACATCTCCATCACCACCATTAATTTCCTCTACCTTCTTAAGAAAGAGTATGGACCAGTGTTGTACTCTCTTAGTGGATAATTTGACTGGGAAGAGTTTCAGGTTGGGAATAATTTTCCTTTAAAGTAATTAACAGATTAAAAAAATCATTTCTTTGCAGTCGACCTCCCAATGCTTCTGTGTAGAAAAGACAAAGCTGAATTCCCATCTCCTGCCCGTCCTGGGTTCCTTCTAATGTGGCTGCTGTTGTCTTTGTGTGTTTCAAAAAGCTTTTAGGATCGTTTCTGTCCTCATTTGTTTGGAGTTTCAAAATGACTCAGTCTGAAACTCTTCCCGTTAACCATGTTGGGTTTAGTGTCTTCAGTGTAGAAGCTTACATGGTCAGTTCTAAAGAATTACAGAAAGCCATACAAGGATGCTTCCTCCCTTATTTTCTGTTTGCTCTTCAGAAGCTGGGGCAGTTACTGAGAATGTGAAGACGGACCTGTGTGAGAAATGAGTCCAGCAAAATCAGCAAGTCGAATATGGCATCTCAGACATTGTCTACATGTAGAAGCATGGAGCTGAGGACTGCACCCAGGAATTGGGAGACAGTTTGAGTGTTTTGATAAAAAGGATGTACTTTTCATTGGGAAATTTGTGTGGCATCCTAGCTTAATATTGCACAGTGAAAACTCCCTGGGGGCAACCAAAGTCAGTACTCTTTAAAGGGGTTTTATAGTTAAGAAACCATGTGGATAAAACAAGCCAGATAAATTGTAATTAAATGAGTGACATGTATAAAATCATTTGTAAACAATAGCACGATGCCCCAGGCATACATGTCCCAACTAAGCACTGAACTGTTCAGTGTGGGCATGGAGACGCTCAGAAAGAGTTTATTTTCATTTCTAATTGACAGCACATGGCAGTGAGTATTGGAAATTAGAAAACACAGCCCTGTGTACAGGATAGGTTCTAGAGAAGAGAAAAACACAAGGAGATATCTGATTCGTCTTGAGGAAATCACATTCCAGGAATTACACTCATCAATGGCAAAAGGAATTAGGTGTCCCTTCATCAAGTTCCTGCTATTTTTGGAAGCACTACATAAATGCTCATTTAAAGTCTATTAAATATTTAGAAGAATATATGACAGGTTGCTAAGGAGGGCTATTGTATAGGGATCACAGATTGGGCAACCTCAACAACAGAGATGTTAACTGAGGATAGATGTTGGTTTCTCCCGAGGCCTGTCTGCTTGACTTGAAGATGGCACTGTGTCCCTGGGGCATCCCTCTGCATGTGTCTTTGTCCCAGATAGGGACAGCAGTTGGACTGGTTCAGAAATCATTCTGGTGACCCATTTTAACTCAGTTACTGTGTTAATGACAGTCACATTCTGAGGCACTAGGAGTTAGGACCCTTATATGTGGATTTGGGGAAGAAATAGTTTGCCCCCACAGATAGTCAATGAATGATAAATGCATGGGAAACTCGACCAAGGACCACTCCCCTAGTAAGCTAGTAACAGAGTTGGCATGTTTGATAAAGGTGACTCTGGACTTGTAGTTTGAAGAGAATGAGGAAACATGCTTAGCTCATGGCTGGCTGGAGAGTCTGGGAACATACTCGCCTACCTTTGAGTGGCATCCAGGCTATGCAAACCACAAAAGAACTTGCAGCTCTTCTTTAAACTGGAGACAGGTATCTCAGACAAACAAGTTCAGTAAACTCACACATATGACTCCCATGAACCCTATTTTTCTTCAAGTGATAGAAACACTTCTCCTCTCACACAGCTATGTGTCACATGGGATGATGCCTCCTTCTGATTCTACTATTTCATCATAGAAACAATAGCATCAGCTACGTCCTCTAAACCAGTGAAATGTTCCCAAGTCCAGTTGTGTCATGGAAGCATCTGGGTGTTCAGAATTCCTGCTTGCTGGTGTCCTGCCTCAGTTAATGAATAGCTGTGGGCTGGAAGGTGGGATACTTTAAAACTCCAGAAAATGTCTAGCACATTTAAGAAGCTGGACTGTGGTCCTTCTGCCATGTATTTAAGACAATCACTGCTGTGTCATACCTAAGTGGCTTAATGACTACTGTCTTCATCCTATGGCGAGCTCTTGAGAAGAGGGACCAAGTCTGTGTCTCTTCCTTTTGGGTGTCTGACCCTCAATGTGATGCCCATCCCATGTAAGATACAGGATGGTTAAGATGGTGATACTTGTTGCCAGTTTCCCACACAAGTGGGTGATAGAGCTGTGTCCTGACTCCACAGTGAAAAATCCTCTCACTACTTTACTTCACATCTCCAAAACATTGATTTATAGATACAGAAAGTTGGATAGTCATTGTTTTGGTTTAGCTTAGTGGAAGCAGAATGGTCTAAAAGTAAGCCAATGTTAGATTCTCAAATGCTTGGTGAAAAAAAATACTTTTGCGAAGTTCTCACCATGTGGCTGTAGCTGGCTTCAAACTAGCAATTTTCCTGTCTGCTTCCCAAGTGCAGAAAATGGGCATTCTGGAGAAAGACTAAGACTTAGGGCTCTCATTGTCAATTGAAAGGTAAGGGGAAGAAATTTCTCCAGTATTTCCTAGGATACAGAGAGCTAAGGCTCATCTTGAAAGAAGAGAAATTGGCCTGCAGTTCTTAACAAACTGAGGAGAGACAGATGAACAACTCTCTCTCCCTCTCTCTCTCTCTCTCTCTCTCTCTCTCTCTCTCTCTCTCTCGTACACCCACCCACACACACACACACACACACACACACACACACATTGGCCTTCAATTCTAATAAACTAGACTAAGTTTATTAGTCTATGTATGAGCATGGGACTAGATTCAGGTGGTAGTAGCAGCAGGGGCTTGGGGAACATTGGATGTTACCATATAGGGTTTGAGTTTGTCTATTTGATCAATTAGAGAATTAAAGACAATAGAGAATATTGTCCAAAGCAAAAGTAAGACTTATTAGCAAGCAGTTCAAGCCCTTCAGAGAAGGACAGGCTTCTGCATAATCTAGCATCTCCCAACAGCTGGGAAGGAAAGAATAGTTGGAATCCCAAGTGAGGGTCTCAGGAACCCTTTCTAGAGAGCATCAATAGTTCTGACACCATTGCCAAAGACTTGTTTGGCCACCATTATATTATTCTGTTCTAGTTGGCCCAGCTAGTCGGGCAAAGTCCAGCATGGCATCTTCCTAAACTGGAATGTGTAAAAAAAAAAAAAAAAAAAAAAAAACCTAAAAACTAAAAACTCCAAAAGCTAAACAGATTTAACAACCCTAATATGGAGCCTGCCTCCATTTGAGGATAGCGGGAGGAGATGGTAGCCAAAGTATAGCGTGACACTAAGCACAGAAGACGTGACAGGGAGGAGATCAGCATGGCCCGGAGAAAGGCTCGAGGCAGCAGATGAGCAGAAGTGATGTAATGATAGCCTAACTCAGCATCTAATCAGGGCAAATATGTTAACCAATGTTCCCGACTATACCCCCAGCCTTCAACCGTGGGCTCTTGGGAGCAGAGGGGGGTCTTGAACTCCAACAGGTAACAGATGGAATGATGGTCTCAACTTGGGTAGATCTTCTTTTGATATGTATAGTGGACATGGGAAGAATGAGCATGACCTGTCCTTCACTTATTCCTTAAGAATGCTACAAACTAGTATTATGTACATTATTATTAAACAGCCAGGGCTATGCCACTTAGTAAAGCTCCATTTCAGTCAAACGATAGAACTCCTAAAAGTACAGTGTTTTGAGAAAGTATAATAGTTTCCCCTTGAATGAATATTTTTTCCTTCCATTTCCTGGATGCTCTGATCAGGTTGCCAAAGTGCAGCTTAAATAAATTCTTAAAGTTCAGTTTCTAGATTAGTTTCATTTCCTGTTGCTGTGATAAAATATCCCGACAAAAGCAACTTTGGAGAGAATCAGCTTTTTTTGGTTACAATTCCTGGTCATAGTTCAACATGGCTGAGAAGACGCAGTAACAGGAGCAGAATGCAATGAGCTACTGCCTGATCCACACAGTCCAGGACCCAAAGCCACGGAAAGGTGCTGTGCACAGATCTTCCTACATCTTCATGAAGCCAAGACAGTCGCCTGCAAACATCCCATAGGTCAACCTAACCCAACAAGTTCCCTATCTATGCTCCACCACTGTGTCAAGTTGAGTATTACAAATAGCTGGCATAGTACTGACCTCAGAATGTCACTCCACTGTGATGAACAGTAAGAAGGAATGGTACTGGCAATGAATAGACAGGAACAAAGGTGGAAAAGAAAAGAGAATCCAGAAATATCCCAGCGCAAACACACCTTCAGATGTTCTCTTTATTATTGGTGGATACATTATTGGATCTCCTACCAAACATAGTGCTAGTGAACACATCCTCAGTAGAACCCATGTTTCATCTGGATTTTGATCCTTTCTAGGCTTCCAGTATCTGGCTAACACATGCTCTCAATCATCTCTTTGCAGTTTTTAACTTTACCGATTACACTTACTTTGGAACCTTAGAAAAATAATCTACCTGTTTTGCAAGTTTGCAGTTTTCTTGTAAGTGATATTTTAAGTCATTGGGTTGTATTCAGAACATATTTTTTTTTTAGTTTTCTTAGACAGGCTCTCCCTATGTATCCAGATTGGCTTCCAACTTGGGTTCCTCCTCCCACGGTTTCCTGAGTGCAGTGGCTACAGCATGAACCAATACATCCAATGTCTGGTGTTCATTCTTCATGAGGTTGGTAATCACAAAGCAACTGCATGCTTGTGTTGCCCTGCAAAACAGTCACGTGTCATATTAGTTCCTACATACTTACCTGATCCTGTTCCCCAAAGAAATATGCTCTCCAAAGGGCTTCCCATTTAAAGACTGAATTTCATATGGCGATTCAGCGACATTGAGAGAAAATGGAGATGCAGAGTTTCCAGTTAAACACAATTACATTCAAGCTGTTTGGCTTGAGCTAGCACTTCAAGTTCACAAAAACCAAAGCCCTTCCATGTTACATAACATTTTGAGGCAAGGATCTAAACTTTAATTTTGCTCCATTAGGTAAACTGCCAAATGGGTCACCAGGAAAAGGTACCTGAAGAGCACATGACCATGAGCTGGGTATGCAGGGTAAATAACCAAGAGCAGCAGGCTTGAATGCTTCTTGGCACTGATTTTAAAATATTCAAATGTTACTTAAATGTGTATACCATTGAAGAAAGGGGTCTTTTAAAATGAGATTTGTAACTAGCATAGTGGAAATAATGTTTTGCTTTTCTTTAATTAAAATGTTGAGCAAATATTTAACGAAAGACTTACAACTGAAGGGCAAAGATAAAATGATAAGCACAGGAGAATGATTCTCTAAAAAGAATATCCCTTGGCATTACTGAATGCTAAGATATGTTTTCTGCTTATGAATCCTTGGGGCACACTTATGTGATAAGTTCATCTGACTCAGAGATTCCAAAATTTTCATCCAGCAGATTTAGAGTCAAAGGCTTACGTGATAATTAGTTTGAATTAATGCACTTTAATGAATTCCAACTGAAGAAGAAGAATAGGAGACATAGGCAATAGAGGCTGTAGAGAAGGACTCGAAGAGAGCTCATCCTTTGGACCAAGTCTTGGAGGATGTATGGAAATTCTTTCCTATATCAATGCTTCATGTGTTACTTGATTATCTAAGTAATGTGTCTTTCAACTTCTTAAAGGCTTTTTGGTCTCTGTGTTTTATAGCTTGCTTAATCGTTTACCAGACATGTTCTCTAACAAATTGGGAAATAAAACACATTGTTTTTTTTGTTTTTTTTTAGACTTAAAAAATATATAGGGTACAATTTTAGAGATAACCTTATTTGCCATTGCGAGCTCAGTTGTGGTGATGAGTTTCTAATTTTTTTCTAGAAAGTTCTCTGCAGTGTGGTTAGAGGAAGAAATAAAGCAAACAAACATGGAGGACTGAACGTTTTATGCATTATTCTCAAACAAGGAAATTTTCCAACTTGTAGAAGAAGTATATGAAGAGTTTCCCAGCTGTGATTCTTATAGAAACAAAATGTTCCAACACCTCTTGAAAAATATAAATTTGAAAAAGAGTCGCCTGCATAGCAGGTTCACAAATCACAAACCTCATAGTTTTTTCCCTATGACATTTTGGCACCAAAAGAAATTCTTCACAGCTCCATATGTGAAATACCTAGTTAAAAATTTTAATAATGTATGTTTTTATTACATTCATATAATTTGAAAAGTTATAAGAGAATGAAGCAAGGGAAAGCCTCTCTCACATCCCATAGCCCTGTGTGTATGTGTGTGTGTGTGTGTGTGTGTGTGTGTGTGTGTGTGTAGCTGCTCACGCATCTCTGAAGTCTACAGAAGCTCCATAGAAGATCATGAGAGCCACCAAGACCCCAAGCTACTGTTAGCTTCTTATAGTCATCATTCCTTGCCAGGCTGCTCACCCAAACACCTATGTAGATTAAAAAGGCAGGTAAACAGTCTCCATAGGATAGACTGGAACAGGCCTGGGTGGATCACAAACAGCTGTAGCTGGAAAACAGATAATTTCTCAAAAACCAAGTTGTGTTGGCCTTGATACACTGCAAAAGCCTATTCTCAGAGGGGTTCCTGGCATGTCCGGAGAGCAGCCAGTTAGAGGACACGTTAGAGAGCAGCTGGCCAAGACCGTATTAGTGACAAAAACTGTATGTCAAAGACCACGTTGAAGATTTTGTGCCTCGTTATAAAACATCCCAGGCAACTCTTGGTACAGATGTCCACTCCAGGCAATTCCTAAGCATGACTCCACTTTGAAGCCCATGAAGTCTGTACTGAAGTTTGTGTCTGTGTTATTTTAATCCTCACAATTAGACATTGACATTATCTTTAGCAATGAAGACGTGAGGCCAAGGGTGTAGCTCAGTAGAAGAGCATGTGCCTCAGTGGAAGGCACAAGATGCTGGGTTCCAGCCCAGAGACCATTTCCCAGATGATTTCAGATTCTGTCAAGTTGAAAATTAACAATAGTGGCACAATAACATCATACATTTTTCTCATATCCCATTTGGGGGAAAAAAATAAAGGAAAATATTCAAAAGGATTTTTTCCTTTAGTGTTTAGAGTGGAGTATACTTTGTCACATGGTAGGTAGGAAGTACAATAGTAAGGTAGGCAGTATCCCATTGATGCAGCCAGCTCTCTGTATCCATGGCATCTGCATCTCCAGTGTGCTGGTTAGCGTTTGTCCCCCTGACACAGACTAGAAGAAGGGCACTCAGTTGAGAAAGTGCCTCCATTAGATTGGTCTATGGAAAAGACTCTTGATTAAAGATGGGTGTGTGGGGGGGGACAGTCCATTGTGGGTGGTGCCACCCATGAGCAGGTGCTCCTGGGCTGTAAAAACAAGACAAGACAGTAAGTAGCATCCTCTATGGTCTCTGTTTTAGTTCAAACTTCCTTCCAGGTCCCTGTCTCAAGTTCCTTTTTTTGGCCTTGCTGGATGATGGACAATAAGGTGTAAGAGGAAGTAAACTCTTTCCTCCTCAATTTTCTTTTGGCCATCATGTTTATCACAGCAATAAAAAGCCAGCCTGGACATTAGGGTTGAACTGACCCCCATTGTGGGGGGTTGTTAAAATGTGCCTTAGCACAGAACTTGCATGACTTTCTCCTTGACCTTATTCCTGACTCAACACAGTATAACAACGATCTCCCTGACACGGACACAGCAATATCATCAGAAGTTCTCTAGAGGTGAGTCAAAGCACACACTGGGATGTGTACAGATCTCTGACAATGCCACGCTGAACATGTGAGAACTTGGGTGTCTGTGGGGGGCCTGGAATGTGCCTTGTGCATGTGTAGAAGGATAACACAAGTCTATAACGTTTCTCTAGGTCTCTGGTTCTCTTTTTAAAGAGTTTGCTCTGAGATCACATGCAGAGAGAATCACACTTTGGGCCAAAAATAAACCTCCTAAAGAATATACCTAAAGAATACAAAGAAAGGCTTCAGGGAACAGCTTATATAAAGAGGTTGGTGAAAAGAGAACCTGCCGCTTGAAGACCAGTGGAAACACATGCAGCTGCCTCAAGCCGCAGATGGCACAGGCCACCCACAAAGGTGTTGCACAGAACCAGGTGACCTGGAGTCAAGCAAAGGGCTTGGCACTCCACCTCCCCCTCCCCCAGTCCCCTCACCTCTGGCCAGATGCCTGTGAGCCGGAGCATGGCTTTTGAAGTGTTCCTCCCTATCTTGATCTCCTCTGCCTCTTTCCAAGCTACAGTCTCCCTAGTAACTTTACTCGATTCAATATTTTGATGGTTTTTAAACACACCGAACAAGTTCTAACAGTAAAAATTTCATGATTCAGTAACTGCCCCAAAGCCCTAGGCTAACTCTCACTGCAACACAGCTTAGGAAGCTGTGGCTTGGGATCAGTTGGGGCTGTGAGACGAGATGTCATTAACTGTCCTGTTGAATAGCTTCGTGTTGTTGATGGGCAGAGCTTTCAGCCAGATGATAATGACTGCACTCTATTCAACATTTGCAGAAAACATTTCAGATGGCATTAATTGACCTGTGGTGTTTGACCAATGGTTTTCCATAGACACAATCCTCAGCTGGGGTTCTATGATGTTCTTCCATTTGCATCCAACCTCAGTCAGTACTGTGCATAAGTGATGGAGGCCATGTCTCTGTCATATGAGCAAGCATATCTATTGCCAAGAGTTTGTTGGTGTGACCCAGGGCTTTGACTGCTTCCCTTTTTGTAGCATTGTGTGGAGTCAAATGATCACCATAGAGCTAACCACTGCCATTGTAGGCCTCGGTGTTGTGTCCGCTGGCCCGGGAATGTTGCTAGAAGCTGTGCAAGTGTTCTGCATAGAACAGTTCTAAATTCCTTGGTGAAATATAAAAACCACACCCTTTGCTACCTGGCTTGGAGTGAGGTCCATGTCTGATCACTAAGGAAACAGGATTCATGGCAGCTGGTACTCTTTCCAGTCCCCCAAGGTCTCCCACATTTATTTCTCTCCAGGAATTTATTTATCAGTAAATTATTAAAGAATTTTGCCAAATTTTCCCCATTCCCCTCTAAAATGGCCTATGTGCTCTCCACAGCCTGTGTGTTTCTGTGTGACAGGCTGTTGTGAGACAGCAGGTCCTGCAGGAAGCAGCGATGAAAGAATAGGAGCCGTCAACTCTTCCCCTAACGACCCAAAACTCTCCCAGAAGACACCATTCTTAAAGTTCCCACTAAGCTGAGAGCCAAGCCTTCACTTTGTTGTTGTTGTTGTTTTGGTTTTTGCTTTTGTTTTTTTTATAACTATTATCATATTATTTGTGAATTCCTATAGATAGATCCATGTGTGACCCCTCAGTTCTACTGCTCTGATCTGGAATGTCTGTCCTATGCTAGTGCCATACTGTTTTAACCACTATAACTTTGCAGAAAGTTCTAAAACTCTGGAGCTGTGCCTCTTCTTACTTTGTTCTAAATTTTAACGATTTTTTGTTTGTTTGTTTTAGAATGGGTATTAGTCAGTGTCCATTGAAATTGAAACTAGTTTACAATGTGATCACTTCAATCCAGAACCCAGCAGTGGCTCTGATAGGTACACCCTGACTCTGTAGATCAGTGTGGGTAGTGTTGCCTTCTTGACTACATTGGGTGCTTTCATCTGTGGACATTTTATTTTTTCAGTCTAGATAGACTTTAGTTTCTTTTGGCAGTGGTTTAGGAATTTTGGTAATCAGCTTGTTACTTTTGTCAAATCTTTTTGTAAGTATTTTAAGTATAGTAAGTATCTTCTATAGGACAACACTGCTGAACATGTTCTTTACTGGAAGCTAAATATTCAGGATTCTGAGTGACTGGTGCTAAATTTTGTTGTTTTAAAACCTATGTACTGTAGTTGCTGTAGAACACTGTTGCATTCCTTGGCACTGCTCTGAGTTCACTCAGAATTTATATCCACTGAATTATCTGGAGCACCTTCAGAGTTGCACCCAGTGAGAGGCTCTCCAGCCAGTGTGAGTATGACTGTCCCTGCTTGGTTTTTAAATTATGAACTCACATGAATTGAAGAATCAAAGCAATATCAACAAATGTGGTATATTTACACAATGGAGTATTACTCAGCTATTAAAAACAATGAATACGAGAGGTTCCTAGGTAAATGGATGGAACTAGAAATTATCATCCTGAGTGAGGTAAGCCAATCACTAAAGAACACACATGGTATTCACTCACTGATTATTGGATATAAGCCCAGAACCTTGAAATGCCCAAGATGCAACTCACAGGCCACATGAAGTTCATAAAGAAGGAAGACCAAGTGGGGGTGATTTGGTTCTTCTTAGAAGGAGCAACAAAATACTCAAGGGAGCAAATATGGAGACAAAGTGAGGGACAGAAACTGAAGGAGGGGCCGTCTGAAGATCACTCCACCTGAGTATCTATCCCATGTGCAGTCACCAAAGGTAGATGCCGATGTGGAAGTCAGGAAATGCGTGCTGATAAGAGCCTGATATGGATGTCTCCTCAGAGGTCTTCAAGAGTCTGACATATTCAGAGGCAGATGCTCACAACTAGCCATTGAACTGATCATGGGGTTCTCAATGAAGGAGTTAGAGTGAAGACTGAAGGAGCTGAAAGGTTTTGCGGCACCATGAGGAGAGCAACAATACCAACCAACCACAGTTCCCAGGGTCTAAACCACCAGCCTGGGAGCACTTAGGGAGAGATCCAGGGCTTTAGCTGAATATGTAAGAGTGGAGGGCCCTTCTGGGCATAGGTGGAAGAAGAGAACCTTGACCTCATGAAGGCTGGATGCCCCAGGGGGTGGGAATTTTGAGGGTGGGGAGGTGGGAGTGGGGGGGTTGATAGAGGTTACATCCACAGAGAAGAAGGAGGAGGGGCGAGGGGATTGGAGGTTCCTGAGTGGGTGGGGATTGGGGTAAGGGGACAACATATGAAATGTAAATAAAACATCCAATAAAAAAAAGAAAATTGGTACAAAAAACATGCTAATGTGTAAGCTCATTAAAATCTAAAATAATAATATTATTATGAAAAATCTTTTTAAGTGTTACTGAATAGATCTGTACTTTGAAATAAAACTGATTATTATCTATAAAAAAAAAAAAGAATTATCATTGCTTAAGGCAGAAGAGCAAATCCGGCCTTTGTTACTCTATCATAGTTGAAAACAGAATCATCTGAAGTATGGCTTGACTCTTGCCTGGGAGGTTGTCAGTTTCTGAAAAATGAAAGCAGTCACTCTCAGCAGTACTGATAACAATATCCGAGTCTAGTGTTCATTGTAAAAACAAAAAAAGGTCATATGAGGAGAGGGAGGAAGAAGGGAAAGAGGAAGAGGTATCACCGGAACTGAGCAAAGAAGGAAACCATGAATACATCTTCACAGCTTCTTGTGATCGTCTCTAATCAGGGGTTATCTCTCAGTGTGTGGAGGAGATGTGTTGTCGGCAGGGTGAAGCATTTTATACAATTTGATATTGCTTTGATTCTTCAATTCATGTGAGTTCATAATTTAAAAAAATTAAAAATGGATATTGCTGGCTCTTTAAATGATTCACTGAATTTCTATACCATACCATTCATAAGAAATCAGTTCTAGATAGATTTTTAAAATGTGAGACAATCTCACCACATATTTAGATTACACAAGAAATGTTACATCTGAATTCAGAGCAAGAATAAATGTATACCAGACAAAAACATAAAATATTTAAAGGAAATGTTTATAAATTAGGTGGGTTTCACTACAGCATCTTCATTGCTGCTTACATGCTAACCTAAAATTTTAATGAAAAAGGGATTAAACGCTAAAATGTAATGCCACCCTCCACACCCTGCATTCTGCTGAGATAGAGAGTCATCAGTAAGACTTCCCCTAGCCTGCTGTCAGCAGTCACATTGACTCTTCTCGAGGCTGTGCTCTGGGCTGTTTCACACTGCCTTCTGGGAAGCATGGAGGTTTCCATTGCTTGAAAGCAATGGTCACACATGTGACCTTCACAATTACACATTGACCTTGCCCCTAACAATGTGATCTGCTCATCTGAGCAATGGGAATTTTTTTCAACCTTTGCTAAACAGAAATCTAAAAGACAGCACAAATCTGGGAAGCACTTGGGTCTGGGCCTTGCCACCAGCTCCCCCATGCAGTTTCCCTCACCTTGAGCTTTGCAAATATTGGAAAAGGAAGACATACATTCTAAGACATACATAGATAAAGATATAGCTCTCTGTTCTGTGACTGGTCCTCTAAACTGATAGAATGCCATGACCCACTCCCCGTTGTTCTCATCAATTAGCTGGGAATAGGAAGTTGGCTGGTTTGTCTTTGTCTCACATTAAAGGTGGGGGTGGGGGAGGAGGGGGATACTATGAAGTCATTATCATGTGATGAACCAGTCTGCCTCCATCTTGACCTTGAAAGCTATCTTATAGCAAAGCCAAACTAGGTTTATTTCTGTTTATAATTAAATCTGTTTCTCAAGGATTAAGCTATGCCCCACCTGTAACCTTAACTACATATGATTCTGTACTGCCTGTTTCAGGAAATGGCAACCATCCCTTCACTTCAAAAGTTTGTTATGAGCAAATTATTTTCTGCTTCTGCAATCCCCACTTATTTGCCTGTCTAATCCCTTGTTTGGAAACCTCCTTCTTCTGAGCTATAAAAATCTTACCTTCCCCAAGTCCAGGGGCTGATCTCTTAAAGTCTGCCTGTGTTCACAAATAAAGCATGCTTCAATTTGGCCATGATTTGGGTCAGTGATGTTTTTCCTCCTGTTTGTGGGACTAACATGGGATTAACACATATCCCCTCATTGCCAGTGGATCTTGGTATCCTTGTTAGCTTTCTGTTGCTGTGATATGTATACCATGATCAAAAGCAACTTGGAGAAAAGGGTTGTTTCACTTTACAGATTATGATTTGTCCCTGAGGGAAGTCAGGGGAGGAACTCAAGAATGGCAGAAACTTGCAGAAACCACAAAGGAATTCTTCCTTGCTTATTGGTTTGAGCCCACGTACATATTCAGCTACCATCTGTACACAGCCTGAGGCCTCTACCTAGGGATGGTGGTGCCCACTGTGGATCTCCTCCATCAACTAGCCATCAAGAAAATACCTTCACAAACATGCCCACAAGCCAGTCTTTTGGAAGCAATTCCTCAGCTGAGGTTCCTTCTTCCTGGGTGCATCAAGTTGACAACCAATATAAGTAAATCACATTTGCTCTTCTGGAAAACAGCAAAATCCAAAGAGAAGGGATCTCTGTCACTTTAATCTACTCCACTTTGTCCCACATCACTATAGTTGCCATATACTCTAATCCCCCAGACTCAGAGTTGTTCTCTGCAAGCACAGTTTCTTATCTCTAGATAGGCTACAATCCAAAAGGCTAATGGAAAGTTCCATCACTTTAGCATGCCTCACATGACCATTCAAAGTCTGAAATTTGGGCATGCAAAAATTTTCAAAGTGATAGCAGATTGAAGGCAAAGATGCCTTTTGTCCAAGGCAGCCACAGTTTCATTTCTATGCTTGGTGTTATCTGTAGACCCACATTCAGGGTAGGGAAGAAGAAGCCTTGAGAAGGATCTCCAGGACTTTCCCCAAATCTTGGTGTTTAGGAATCACTTAAAGCTTTGAAAGCATATGGGTTTCTACTGAGGACAAAGCAAGAAACACTTAAACCCACTGAGGTCTCCACTGCTGTTTTCAAAAGATCGGAAAGGATAGAGTATGAGAGATGATTCAGTGGTTAAGAGAACTTGCTGCTCTTGCAGAGGATCCAGGTTTGTTATCAGCACCCTACCAAGCACCTCACAATGGCCTGTAACTCCAGTTCCAGGGGATCCAATGCCCTCTGGTCTCTGAAGGTACTTGCACTCATGAAGTACACATAAACCCACAGAAGAATACATATATACACAGAAACAACAACAAAGCCCTTTTAAAACATCAAAAGGGAGTGATCTCGGCTTCATAAGAGATTTCCAGTCTGATCTGGTAGGCCAGTGATGCTGGCATAGTGTCTCAGAGTCAGGGTGGTTGAGTAGACCAGCTATGGCTTTGATGTTCACCACACTAACTATGCCAAAGAATGCATTAGTGTAAACTTCACTGTGAATCCCAGACAGCAGTGAGTGGTCTGGCGACTGGAGACTTGGCCTGGAATGTAAAGAGTGAGTTGTGTGACTCACTCTATGAGCTGCAAAGGAAGTCAGGACTTTTCTGAACCTTGTCTAGCAGGGGCTCAGAGCCTCTCAGACTCTGGCTTTGCATGGTGGCTGCTAGCCTCCACTTACTTTCAAAGCAGAATGACTTCTCCTGGTGTTGAGGTTCATGTAAGCTCAGGTCTTGACAAGGAACATACATATTCCATACATGTTCGTATGGAAGATATGAAACTATGTTCCATAGGCCACACATGATTGTCGCTTCTAAGTTCACAGCACTTTGCCCCCTATAACCCACATCAACAAGCTCTCTAAATGTGGAGAGCTGTTTTCCCATCTGTCCTATCCACTCGTGCGTTCTAGCTATTCATGTGCTCCAAGTCAAGATGAAAGGATTCATAGGATGCCTGATAACTTGACAGATTGGCTGTCCTCTACCCATGGGCCTTGATTTTGTGAAAATTTATACAGCTATATTTGTGCTGATGTGACTCACTTGCATACTCTTGGGGTTTAGGGATGAGACAGATAGAAAGAAACCAGGAAAGGGAGGGCTTTGGAGAAAAACAAAGTCAAGACACTCTGTGACTTTCCTATGTTTGGTATAAGATGATCAAAGCAGTAAGATAACATTGTTGAAGAAAAAGTCTTGCCATCCTGCATGCCAAGTTAGGAGCATACAGAAGAGGAATCCTAAGATGAAGGAGGGGGAATTAAAACAGAAAAAAATGAAGCATCTGGGAAAGCATCAGTCTCTGGGCAGGGACCTTGTCATCCTATCATCCAACGCCAGTCACCACTGCCTACTACCACACCTTCTCCCCACCTTCAGCTGTTCTGTAAGAGACTTAATTTGCCTAAAATTAAAGCATGGCAAAGATTAGGAAATTAGAAGGCTTATGGCATATTCACTTACTGTCTTCTTTAGAGAGGCAGCCTCTCTCTCAGGTAGCTCTGCTCCTAATCAAAACTAACCTACACCAAACCTTAGATTCTCAAGTGTAAAACTATATGAAAAAGAGTGGACTAACCATCCAACCCTGTTAGCCTTTTGAAAATGCACGTTTCTCAGCATCAAGTTCAACCAAACTCAGCCAAAAGTATTAGGAATAGAATTACATCCACATACTGAACATATATGGGTTCTTCTTGTCATTACTCTCAAAAATTCAACTATTTACATAGCAGTTGCAAGGTATTATACATTTAAGATGGTAAGATATCCATAGGTTACATGCAAACACACACACACACACACCCACACCCACACACACACACACATTAAATGTATTGATGGGGCTGGAGAGATGGCTCAGAAGTTAAGATCACTTGGCTGCCTTGGCAGAGGACCTGGGTTCACTTCCCGGTGCCTACATGGTGGCTCACAGATCCCTGTTCCATAGGATCCAACACCCTCTTCTATCCTCTGTGGCCACCATTCATATGCATACACAGACATAAAAAATAAAAAAAAAATCTTTAAAGCAATGCATTCCTGCACCGAGGGCTTCTTCATTGATTTCCACATCATGACTGTTCTGACCAGGGCTGTGGTGGACTTAGGCACAACACATTTCTGTTTGGATGGAAGTTCTGAACTGGGATTATAGGGTCACATGGAAGTTCTCTTTGTAGGTTTCAGTCACACCTCGGAACTATTTTGTTTTATGGCCTTACTGATTTACATCTCCACCAACAATGATAAGAGCATCCCTCTTTCCACGTCCCACCAGCCTTACTCAACAACCATTCTTGCTGTGAGGTTTCCTAGGCATTTCTCTGATGATAAGTGACTCTGAGAACTTTTTTGTGTATCTATTTGGCCACTTGTATATCTTGTTTTGTAAAATGTCCATTCAGACCTTTTGCTTATTTTAATCAGATTATTTACTAGTAAGCTCCTGGTTTTTATATAAATTCTCAGTGTCCTACCTGGGTAGCCTGTCTAGATTGTGAAAAGATGCTGCTGCATTCATTCTTTCATGGTTTCATCTTAACCTTAGAAGAACAGAGATGAGAAGAAAGACTATAAAAAAGTACAGATCATATACACATGTGGAGAAAGAGGAGCGAAGGGAAGGAGGCTGGTGGTTGCACAGTCTGCAGCAGCTCGCTATGTGCCTTGTGTGCTGGCCTCTAAGCCTCACTTCAGCTTGAGTACTAAGCCATATCTTAGGAGAATCAGGCTCCTTTTGGAGACTCTGACAGTGTGCACTATCTGGAAATGGATTTCTTAAGGCCATGGTGTCTCCTGACATCACCCGAAAAGCATCAGGGAAAGTGAAGCTGAGGGACATTCCACACATCACTTCACAAGAGGCAGAAAGCGCTGTGCACTGCTAGAGGAGCCTGAGTAGACACAGGCAGTGAGTGCAAAGCCAGGTGCTTCCGGGATGGGTTGTGGACCACACTGGCGCTGCCAGGAAAAATGGAGCAATTTGAATAAAGTCTGCTGACTGGTTAATGGTGTTATTGTAACAATGTTGCTGGTGTTGAGCTTCATGCTGTATCTGTAGGTGTTAACATCTGGAGGAGGCTGATGAAAGGCAGGGAAGAATGTTTCTTCCTATTTGGAAATAGTTCTAATATGAGACATCAAAAAAAATGTTAACAGGGGCAAAAAATTTTAGTGCCTGAAATAATGTGGTTATGGACAGTCATCCTCCATGTCTTGTGGTAGTTGATTCCTTGACACTCTCCACACCACCTCTGCCACCTCCTGTCACACACACACACACACCAAATCTGTGGATGCTCGAGTCAGTCTTTCTCTCTCTCTCTCTCTCTCTCTCTCTCTCTCTCTCTCTCTCTCTCTCTCTC
>NW_021604699.1:1550669-1568112 GCF_004785775.1 Grammomys surdaster | reverse complement strand
CTCTCTCTCTCTCTCTCTCTCTCTCTCTCTCTCTCTCTCTCTCTCTCACACACACACACACACACACACACACACACTAAAATGCTAGTTAGCCAAAAAAAAGAATCAAGTCCTGTCAATTCCAATAATATGAACAAACTAAAGGAAATTGTGCTAAGTAAAATAAGCCAAACACCAAAAGACAAATGTTCTATGTCCTCTCTTATATGTGGAATTAGAAGGAAGTTCATCTCATTAAAGTAGGCAACGGACTCACAATCATGAGGGCTTAGGAAAATGAGTAATGAGGAAATATTGATCAGCTGGCGCAAAATTCTTTTTCATTAAAATTGTGACAGACACACTAAAGGAGGCAATGTGACTCCAGCTCTGGGACAGAGAAGAGGGGAGGTGCTGAAGTTTAGGATGCACCATGGCAAAAGGGATCAGGAATGTTTTAAGGGATTGTATTGCTGGCACCTGAGACAAGCTGGGCACCAAATGGGCAATGACAGTAGTGGCTTATAACTCAATGAATAAGCCTGAGTTGTTATCATCGCCACGTTTGTGGTCATGGTCGTGGTCATCATCATCGTCATCTGGTGAAATCAAGCAGAGGGATGGGTCACAGGAGAGGCAAGCAGTATATCACTTGAAGTGCTTCCTTGTAGCAAAACATCAGTACTAGAAGACCACACCTGCATAGAAATATAGCGCACATAATGGCCTGGGGCACTTTAGAACCTCCAACTGCACTACAACCAACAGGGGACTCAGGCTACGCTAAATTAAGGGAGTCTGAAGAGACATACAACATAGATGGAATGTGGAACCTAAAAAGAGATCTTGGACAGGGAGCCTTTTAAAACAATAGGGAGAGCAAAATCTGAATATTTGATACACTGCCTTCCCAGGGCACCGTGTGTCTCTCTACTCTCTACCTAAATCTAGGGATGCCCAAATCAGTTTCGTATTTGCATAGACTCCACGAATAGTCTTCTGAAGGCTTCACATTCCTTCTAGATGATGATACCTAATGCAGTATATTTGCTATGTAAATAGTCACATTGCATTGTAATAGATCTGTACATGTTTGGTATAGGCATCACTTTTCAAAGAAATTGAGGCTAGTTTAATGAATGGATAAGCAACTCACAGATGCTGAGAGTCAACTTTAGACTAGCTAATGGTATTTTGTTGATGTCAATTTTTCTAAATTTAATGATAACATTGTAATTATGTTCTAGACATTTCAGTTACTAGGGGACACACAGTAAATAATTACGGGTGAAGACTCATAATCTCTACAATTTATAACAAGTAATTTTAATGAAAGAAGAATGGAGTCAGGGAGGCACAGAGACAGAAACAGCAAGACAGCCAATACAGTGAGGTACTGATGCAGAAGGCTGGGTTTGAAGACCTTGTATTGCTAACCCATAGCATTCTTGCAAGTTTTCTGTACATTTTGAAGATATAGCCTTGGTTTAAAAATAACTTCCTGAATGAATGTAAAAGGAAGTGATTTCTTTCTAAATTCATGACTATCAGTAATGTGTTTTGTGTAAAAATATGACAAAAAAGAGAGAGAGAAAAGAAAGTGCTCTTTTGATACAGAGCCTTGCATACTGCCAGCATTTAGAGTTAATTTTTGAGCCAGTATGTACCATGTACTTTTCTTCCTTATTTAAACCATAGTTCTTTTTTTTTTTTTTTTTTTTTTTTTTTGGTTTTTTGAGACAGGGTTTCTCTGTGTAGCCCTGGCTGTCCTGGAACTCACTCTGTAGACCAGGCTGGCCTCGAACTCAGAAATCCGCCTGTCTCTGCCTCCCAAGTGCTGGGATTAAAGGCGTGCACCACCACCGCCCGGCTGTTGTTTTTTGTTTTGTTTTGTTTTGTTTTGTTTTGTTTTGTTTTGTTTTGTTTTTTTACCATAGTTCTTTAGAACTAACTTCCCAATGATCCAAAGCTGTTTATATTTGATGATTTTAGACATGATATTTTTAACATTTATTATATTATGGTTGTAAACGGCATTCCTCAACTGACTCACTGTCAGCTAACAAGATCTGTAAGGAGCCAGCTGACAGGACTGCCAGCAGAAGCACCACCCAGCATCAGTGACCTTTGCAGACACCCTGGCATTGCATTTGATATATGTGACAAAGGATCCTCCATTGCTGCCAGGGAACAACCAGCACCTGCCGCACCTTTTCCCTAGATGGGATCTTTTACTGCAAACTCAAGGCAGGTCAATGGCAAGAAGCAATACTCCACTCTGTGGGCAGGATGTGATTATCCTTTAAGGATGGTAGACCATCTGCATTGGAGAGAGTGGTTCCTGGAGGCTCACGCAAGAACACCAGCCTCTCCTTGATTGTCAATACTAGTTTAGAATATTCTTGGCAGATCTCAAAAGATATACAATTCTGAAAGACCAGGCTGTATAGTCCAGCCATGACATCCAGATCATGGCTTGGGAAAAAGGCTTTCCTTAGCTTCAGATGGTTAAGATGCAGCCTCATGGGAGAGTAAATGTCTTGGAGACAGGGATTTGTCGGTGGGCTTGGCTATGTGGGGCAGTACACACTCTGGCCATATGAAGAGGCTACTGGGAACATGGGGCAGGGAACTTTCTTGTCCACTGAGGAAGTCCTAAGGAGCTGAGGGTCCTGAGAGTCTAAAAGACAATGAGCTGGGATTTTTGCAGATCCTCAGGTAGGGACTGGGCCAGAAGAATTTACCCTCAGGCTTATCTGTCACCAGCCTGCTCAGGACAATTTTGTCTTTCATGAGTCACAGATGACAGGATCTGTCACTGCCCCTGGACAGACTAAAGCTGAGTCCCCCTCCCAAGAATTGTAACTCTCCCTCATTTCTTTTCCCTCTCTCCACCTTTCTCTTTCCGCTGCCCTCTTTTCTCTTCTTTTGATTTCCCTCTTCCCTCTCATCCATCCTTTATCCCGTCATTTTTCTACCCATCCACTGAGCAAGACATTCGTGTCATTGCCTCTGGACTGTTGTGCCTTGAGAAGGCAGAGCCCCACTCACCTACTTCCTCAATCCAGACCCCGCCTCCCTACAGCTCCACCACCTCCCAAAACAGCCTGAGGGCCCATGAGTCTGTGAGTGGGATTAAATAATTTTAACACTCATTTCTTTCCTTGCTGCCCTTCTTCCCTCCCCTCACCACCCCCACCCCATTCTTCTTCTCAGGGAGGAAGCCATTCACTACCCTGCTGTGGACTGCTGTGCCCTGTTTTGAAGTACTAAAAGTGCTTCTTCCTTATTAACACTTGGGTTCTAACTGTCCCACACACAGGGCTGGTCTGACCCCTGGAACTCTCTAGGCTACTGAATCCTGGGAACTGCTTGCCCATACTAGGCGTAGCACACATCACCCTGGGCCTGTACACCATCTGTGTACAGTACACACTGCTTCAAATGACTTCTGCCTCCAGATGTGGGTGGTTAAAGAACCTGTCGCCCAGCAGAGGCAGAGACATGTCACAAGATTACTGAAGTTCTGGGACACCAGAACTCTACAGTTTGGGTTTCTTTTTTCCTCAGTTGGTCATTAGTTGTTTTATCACACAGGGTAACATCAGCTTTGTCAACTAATGTTGCCTATGAGGGTCCTGGCCTCCATGCTCCAGGCTACTATTGACTCTGAAACATGCATAGCAAGGTCAATTCCGAAATCTGTCCCTGTAGGGAGCATGTCTAGCATGCAAGTGCCTCTTCTATGTTCATCGCCGCCCTGTAAATAACCCTACTTTCTGGCCCTCTGTGCAAATGAGCTGTAACCTGTATCTTTATGACACAGTAAATGTGCAGACCAAAAGAACACATACTTCCCAGGGAAAACCAAGGACATTTCATTCCATCTTCAAATATATGCACATGCACTTGAAAGGCTCTTTTAAGTGGTTTCAGTTGATTAGCATACATAAAAATAAAAAATTCACTTGGTGAATTTATAATGACCCAAAACAATATAGCTCAACTGTATTTCTCAGATTGGCCCTAGAGTCATTGCTTTTCATGCAAATAATAAGCTTCTATATGTGTTCTACTCCTGTAACTTCTCCCAGAGCGAAGGAAGTGCTCTTGTTGGAGCCCCCTCCCCTCCCCAAGCTCATCCTCATGACCCATAAGAGCCATTTGTCAGGCAGCCTTCAGCTTTCTACCAAGGTCACCAATTCGATCACCCAGTGTCCCTGAGGTGACCTATCACTGTCAGAAAGGACTGTTTAAATACTCAGTGAGAGGACTCTGTGAGATCCTATTGTAAGAGTTCAAAGTGTATTAGTAGTGATGGCACGTATTTAGTGGTGTGGATAAGGGACATTCCTGGCATGTGTAGAATGTACCCGCTGTTCACACAGATTCACTTACACCAAAGATGCTGCCTGGAGCCACAGTCAAATTGTCACCAGAAACAATATCCGTCTTACTCATTGCTCTGGCACCTTCATGATGTCATCCAATATGCTGCCTCAGTGCTACTGCAAGAAAGGGAGGCCAGGAACTTTCTGTAAGGACAAGCTAAGACAGAGCAAGCCATAGCCTCACTCTTAACCCTATGAAGAGGCTGAGGGTGCCCACCCGCAGAAGGTCAGGTGGCCTTTTCACTGTGCTCATCTTTAAAGGAGGCCATTTGCCTGAACCTCTGTGACAGTCATACTTCAGAAGCTCAGGAGCTGTCCCCCAGCCCTCTGTGTAGGCAGCTGCACTCCACATCCCAGTGATTGCTCTTCCTGGCAGTGGGTGGCCCCTCTCAACCCCCTCCTGACCTCTGCTCTCTTTTTCCAGGCCCTGCTGATCTTATCTAACACCTAAGCTCCCCCTTTCATTTGTAGAACTGCCAGCTCCAGGCACTTTCTATGAACTGATGTTTTCAAGAAACCTGCAAGAAACTTGAGTTTCTTTCATCCAGCTTAGCCTTCCCTCTGCTCTGGCTGTCCCTGCCTCTCTGCTCTCTCTCACCAGACTCAGCTTCAGCTCCACCCATTCTCTTCTGAGAACCCATTATGGTCTTGACATGAAAAATGAACTCTGTTTAAAGCTTATGAAATCACACTGTATTTATGATCCCCCCTCCCCCGTTTGATGTAGTTAACCATTAGGCCAAGAGAAGCTATAACAGACTCACAGCTCATCTTATACAAACATTTCACTCACAAGTTTACATTTACTTGGAATTATTTTCCTGCCTCTACAAGACATCCTTTTCATGAGCTTGGGTGTTCTATAATGAATGTTCTTCACTCACTGTTTGCACTTTCCATGGGTGGTGCTGACTCAGGCATGGGGACTCTGGTTGAATGGACACTCATAGTCTTTATTCCTAGTGGTGTGTCCTCTGAGATTAGGGCTCACCTGCGTAGAATCTCAGTCTACCTATTTTAGTAAATGGAGAAGCTATAGAAGCTTATTTGTAAATAATAAACATCTCTAGAGATCAGGGATCTAGTCATTTGCCTGGTTTTATTGATCATGTGATTCAGATTGTTCTTGGGCTTATTTTAAGGATATGGTAAGCACTTTTCAGGCAGATGTAACTCCTTGGCAGCCTCATCTGAAATGTGTCCAGAAGCCCTGCAGAAACACACACACACACACACACACACACACACACACACACACACACACACTACAGATCACAGGGGGCCAGGCCAAGCTGGAAGTCTGCTTAGAGATTTCAGCTCCTAAAACCAGCTTGAGATAAGTAAGAAGAAATCTGAGAGCTGCCAAGCTGAGCTGACTCACGGAGGCCAAGCTAGGCCTTACATAGACCTTCCAAGCTGAGTTCAGGGCCTGCTGTATCTGGATGCAGTGTGAAACAGATGACTGTTATAACTTGTTATGCTTTAGATATGCCTCTTAAAAGCCCATGTTTAAAGTCTTGATTATGAGGGCCTCCACTGCTTGTGGAGATCATGGGAGGTGTGGACCATTAGACAGCAGGATGTAGTGAAAAGTAGTAGGTCATTGGGGCCATGCCCCTGAAGTCATTGTTGGGACTTGGTCCTTTCCTGTCTCTTGCTTTCCTTCCTGGTGGCCATGAGATGAGCAGTTTCCTCTGTCATGAAGCCCTGAAGTGATAAGTTTCTTTACCAAAGACCCAAAAGCAAAAGATGAGCTGAGCATTGACCAACCTTTCAAACTATGAACCTGAATAAACTTTTCCTCCTGTTGAGCTGTTTATTTCTGGCATTTTTGTTATAGTGATACAAGAGAGTATACAAACTGAGAGTTCAGTTACCATTAGGATAATATTTGAAGGTGAGACCTTTAGAAAGTAATTAGTGCATAGATGGGGCTAGTGACTTTACCAAGAAGGTCCTGGGAAATAGGATGATTCTTTGTTTATTTCCATGTGTGGACAGAACAAGAAGAGAAAGAGACCTTATCAGATAATAAACCTACTGCAACCTTTATCTTGGACTCCCAGACTCCAGAACCATGAGCAATACGTTTATGATGTTTAGACATCACCCAGAGTAAAACATTTTGTTATAGCCAGTGGGTGGCTTAAGATAGTCTTTTTCCCTTCCGAGGTGGTGGTTCCAAGGCTGTGCAGATAATGGCCTGTTGCTTCGAGACCATGCAGGAACTGACACTGGCCCTTGAGACCTCCCAGACCATCCATGTCGTCTGCAAGGGGCATGGGCTCAAAGAACTTCCCAGTAGAGAAGCCCATACTGCACAATCGCCACACTCCAGTAGAGTCTAAAAGTGCTATAATCCATTTGAAATAATGCTTGCTTCGGCCATGTTTTGGGTCCCTTCAGGAACAACCAAGGACACATTGAAGAGTTAATGAAGCCACCCAGTGGCAGTGGGCCAGCCCCTACCCCTAAGTGAAGATCTATAACTGAGCCGTCTAAAGCAAGGAGATGAGACACATTGAAAGATAGAGCCATGGTGACTCTTGCTGCATTTAGAGTCATAAGGAATCTTGTTAATTGCTTATTTGATTAAAATTTTCACTGTTCAGTTCAACATCAGGGAGAACAGACCCTGGCTCTACCCAACGACTTAATTACAGGCCAGCACAGCAACTGCCTCTAAAACCTCTGATCCAGAAATTAATTTGAAGGCAGAAGACAGAACATAAATAAAGGAAGGAAACAGACCTTTAGTTGTCACATTTGTTTTCCTCTGGCCTGTTTACACTCTGTTTATGGCACTGCTATAAAACCCACCCTTAATAACCTTTCATATCAAAGGCTAATGGGGCACCCAGTGTTACCCTGACCAAATTTGAAAGACTCTTCTGAATAAAGGCCCTGGAAGTCTCTGTGTG
This sequence comes from Grammomys surdaster, assembly GCF_004785775.1. NCBI lineage: Eukaryota > Metazoa > Chordata > Mammalia > Rodentia > Muridae > Grammomys > Grammomys surdaster. The sequence goes on along the minus strand of NW_021604699.1, from coordinate 1,560,821 downwards.
GAGCGTAAACCTTTACTTTTCTCTTTTCTGTAAGATGATTTAAAAAAGAGTCTCTTGGGATGTGCCACATATCTGAGGAGGCTACCTGTTTCCTCATATACTGCTTTATAGAGTGTCACTGTGCATGTATGGAGTGCTGGCCTGGTGCTGAAGGGAAGCTTCGACTTGACATCCTGAAGACTTTGTAGGTTTCCTAAGACAGTTCACAGATCATCCTAAGAGCAAATGCAGATGACCGTTGTAGTAGGAGTATAAGCATCAAGCTCTGAGGGGACAGAAGAGAAGAGTAATTCATTGATCTTGGTCACAGGAATTTTATTATCCACATCTTCATGAAAACTAAACTCCTCAAGGGGGTTACCACAACTTTCTAGAGAAAATGGTCTTGAGTTGAGTCATGACTAAGCTCTGATGGGTTGACATCTAAAAGGAAGAACAGAAGGCAGTAAAGAGTTCCTCAGAGTTTGAGGAAGTGCATACATAAGCCATGGAGTAGGAAGAAAGCACCCTTCCACAAGGGCACAGACAGGAGGTTGACAATAGTTGGGGCATCCGTGTCTGAAGCAAATGTATGAATGACTCCATCAGACCCCAGCTCTCAGTTACTGAGCCAGGGAGGAGACTTGCACATGTTCAGTGAACTGATTTGTACTTAATATTGCTAGTAGTGGTTAGTTAGCATTGAATGAGAGTTGTCTGCCTTCCTTCAGTGTTAGAACATTAATTTTGGCACCAGCCCTGAAGGTGAGATCAGAAAGCTACTGGAACCAATAGACTGAATTGGAATCCCAGCTCCTGGAGCTTTACCAAAGGGGACTGGAACATGTTGTCTCCTCACGATGCAGCTCCCCTTCTTCATCTTTGGAAGAAGGATACTGATAGCCTGGGACTATGGTGAGTACTATGAGGCAATACAACTGTGTGGCTGTTCTTGGCTGACAAGTTGACTACATCTGGAGTTGACTAAAACCCAAGCCTCTGGGGGTACACTGGTGAGGGATTTTTTCTCTTAATTAAGTCATTTGAAGTGAGGAGACACACTTTTAATCTGAATCTATTATGATGGGAAGATATACCTTCAATTCAGATCTTTTGAGATTGGAAGATCCAACTTTAATCTGAGCCACATCTTCTGCTGGGAGCCTATATAAAGGACATTGAAGATGGAAGGTTGCTCTTGTCTGCTCCTCTTGCTCTTGCTCGTGTGTGTGTGTGTGTGTGTGTGTGTGTGTGTGTACATATATTGATACATATGTGTGTGATTGTATATATGTATATTCATTCTGTCATTTCTACTCCTCTAGAGAACCCAAACATAATAACTAAGAACTCAGAAGGACCTGGCACACAGTCTGTGAGATTTCCACTGCTCTCAGTATAGGACAATGGGACTCACCCATACACTGATACTGTCACCAGATGACTACTGTCTCTGGTTATGTCAGTGAGGTGGTATTGACAGGAATCTCTGCTGGCTGTCACTACTATACAGTCCACCAGGCATGAGTCGAATCTGCGAATTCTTAAAATTCCGTAGAATGCCAAGCACTATGCATCTCCCAGAGACTAGTCAGCAGTCTTTCCACAGTATCTATAGAAGATTTCCTCCAGAATTTCCCAGAATAACATATAAAGTAGCACACTGTATGTATGCAAACCATGTTCATCTTTTTGTGAATATTCCATCATGCGTCAAATTGCTGATGGAGTGTAAGGCACGTATGAAGGTTGTTATACTATTCTGTTTAAGAAATAATGCCAAAGACAAGTGTACTTGGTAAGTACAGATGTAGTCATTGCACATATAACTATGTAGCACATGACCCAAAGTTGTTGAACCCACAGATAAGGAGTTCAGGGATTTAAGGGCTGGTGGTATTTCACAAAGCAGACATGATAGTGTTAGCTTGTACTCAGAGCAGAACAAGTCAGCCAGTGATGTGGTAGATGACCGAGAAACAAAGAAATTGGACAGGTGGCCTTTGAGTAACTATTTTGAGTAATTTGCTTTAAACTTCTTTGCGAAAGTCTGTGCCAACAGTGAGGAGAACCAGGTGCTTTCATAATTCAATACCAGGAGTCTTCACCACTAACTGTGTGACCTTGGGCAGTTCATGTCTCTCTGAGACCTGATTCTCACTTGGAAAAGAAAGATATACAAAGGATGCATATACATGAATATGTGTATGTGTATGTTATATATGTATATATTACATATGATACATATGTTGTGGAAAGAATTAAATCAAATAGTAGTGAAATGTACCTAGCAAATTATTTCCATATAATTAATGTTCAGTATACTGGCTGGTTTTGTGTGTCAACTTGACACAAGCTGGAGTTATCACAGAGAAAGGAGCCTCCCTTCATCTCCTTTCAGCTGTAAGGCATTTTCTCAATTAATGATCAAGGGGAGAGGGCCCCTTGTGGGTGGTACCATCCCTGGGCTGGTAGTCTTGGGTTCTATAGAAAGCAAGCTGAGCAAGCCGGGGAAGGCAAGCCAGTAAGTAACATCCCTCCATGGACTCTGCATCAGCTCCTGCTTCCTGACTTGCTTGAGTTCCAGTCCTGACTTCCTTTGGTGATGAACAGCAATGTGAAAGTGTAAGCTGAATAAACCCTTTCCTTCTCAACTTGCTTCTTGGTCATGATGTTTTGTGCAGGAATAGAAACCCTGACTAAGACATTCAGTAAATAGCAAATATTACTAATAATAACATTCTTAATTATTAATGAATGTGAATGTTATGAGAAAAATAGAACCATAATTATGTACTTTTTCTCTATTAAAAAAATCATTAGTCAAACAGAGTAGAACAAAAAAAATGACATCACGGAATTAACAAAAATCCTAAGTCCTGGAAAGAATTCCAACTATAGAAGAGTGCATATCTATTGGCATTCAAAGAAATATGTACTGAATACTTGTTAACTTTGTCCAGACTCTGAACATCAAGTGCAAAATAGTTTTACATTTTTCTTTTATTCTCTTATTCTTAAAGTACTCATTTCAACCTCCTGTGATGGTTCTATGAAGACAAAGGTTTAAAAACCCTTGCTGTCAGGTTAGGAAGGAAAGGTGAGCAGCCCTTAAAAGCTAACACAGAAGAGCTGACTTAGATGGTCACAAAACTTCTAATAGGTGCCATATAACACCACACAACAACACCTCAAGATGATCATGACCCTTAGTGACGGGCAACTTTAAGAAAGAAACCTACTCTGTTAAGAAATTTTCTGGCTTTACTTTGTGGATGAAACCCCAAAGAACTCTGTGCCTTGGGATTTCTAATCATCCTTTCCAGGAAGTTGCCCACATGCGCGCATGCGCGCGTGCGATAATATGGTTCCTACTAAGAGCTCCCACTTGTGCATGCAGAGCTGCACCCCATCCCGTTTCAGTAACAGGCTTCAATAATAAACGAAAACATTTTGTACATCAGGCTAATGCATGTGATCTATTCCCTGGCTTTCCCCCAAGAAATTCCACTCCAAACACATTTAAAATGGGAAGAACAAATATGTTCCTTGGGTTGCCGTGAAAAGTATGCGATTGATTTAAGAAGTCCATATTCCCTGCAAGTCTAGGGGCCGTGCAAATCACACTGCCATCTGAAGTCATGAGGCCATTTGCAATACTGTTTAGGGAGGACCACACTAACGCTGCTAGCCCACTGTGGTCCTCCAGACAAGCAATACTGCCCGGGCTTCATTACAGATCTGTTGTGCCAGGTTATATTCTAGCACATGTACATTGCCAGGAAAAACAATTCTCTGCTCAAGCTAACAACTAGGAGAGTTCCCACACAGATGTAAAAACCTGTTAAATCTAGCATTGTTAGCTACTTATTACCTGAGCCCTGCACATCAGAAACAGGCCAGTCATTCATCATGGTGCCTCATAGTTTGTGGGAACATATGCTTGTAAGCTTGAATAACTCACGTGTGTTATTCAGCATTGAAGATGTTTATGATAAAAAATAAAGAACTTCAAGATTACTTGGGCAAAATTTTATTCACTTTAGAAATAAGATAATTGAACTGGAATAAAACTTCCATCCAGCTTTACCTGAGACGACACCATCTTGGATTAGAAGATAAACTCCTCTCAGCATCATTTGTTTATTGAATAAGCAATTTTGGGGTGTCTTCTGTGTGGTGATGCTTTGCTAGGCTCCAACAACATGGCTCTAGGGCCAGTACCTGCTTTTAAGCATCCAGGGAACACAGTGAAGAAATATTAGCGTGTCCTGCCTACACCTTGCCAGAGGTCTCAAGGAGAAGAGACAATACAGTTTCGGAATAAAGACTCTTCTGGTGGTTTTTGTGAGTGTATGTTTGTGGTGTGTATGTGTTCACACGTGTGTACCCATGCGTGTCTGTGGGAGTATCCATGTATATGTATGTTAATGTGAAGGCCTGAGGTTAATATTGGACCTGTCATGATTGTTTTTTCCTTATTTGTTGAGACACGGAGGTCTCGCAATTAAACCCAGAGCTCACCAAACACTGAATAACTAGCTAGCTTACTCCAGTGATCCCTTTTTCTGCCCTGGAATTACAGGAAGGCTGTCACACTTGTCAAGCATTTAGGTGGGTCCTAAGAACAGCGTGCTTTTTATTGACTGAGCCTGCGAAGTTCTTATCTGCCCAGCCCCAAATCCTCTGATTTTTAACACACCTTCAGTAAGACGATGACAACGCAGAGATGCCTTGGATTATTGAATTCAAATTCTTCAGCCTGCTTACTTTTATGATCTGAACGAATTGGCTTAACTTTTCACAGTTCTAACACATCTTTAATAGATATTATTATGCACCTCTGGCTATTGGAAAGGATTATAAAATAAATAAAACAATTATATCCTCTCATCAAGTAGTTGTTATTACTTGATACATGATTCAGTAAGGTTTTGCTTCTGTGTGAAAATACAATAAGATTCAGGTTCCATTTATTCTGAGATGTGAGGAGTTGGCAGAGAGGCCTTGGGCTATGAACTCTTTGTATATACACATAAGAATCTATCCATTCAAACGCTGACTCCAGCCAGCCACTGTGGCAGTAGGTCATGGGGGAAGAAAACAAAAAGGCAGACACTAGGCTCCAGAGAAACTAAGGCACTGCATGCAGCCTTCTGGAAAGGGGTGAGCTTGGACAGGGCATTGTTAATGGTCCCAGAGAACAGTCTCCATGAATACAGCCACAACCACACAATGGTATCAGGTTAATAAAAGGAAATAAAGCCAGGAAGGCATGAGAAAAGATTTTATGTCTGTTTAGGGAGTAGAAGAAGTCCTTAATAAATGCGTGTTGTTGACATGAGTATGGCCATGTCAAAGACCTACTGCCTCAGGCTCAATGAAATGGCAAGGCCTTCCCTTGGTTAATGTAGGATGTTGATAGTGAAGGTCCCCAAATGGAAGTTTACAGCCTGACACTGCTCCTCTATGGACATTACGTAAACCTGCCCCATTTCTGATATATAAAATAAACGTACTGAGTTTCTGGACTGCTGTTTATGTGACCCCATCAGAGTGCAAAGCTCACCCAATCCCAGCTTTTTCTGTATTGTGCGAGTCATTTATATATTCTCCATTGCCTTAGTTAGGCCAATCTCTAAATCACGAAGATCGCATCATGTATGTGTACCAGATATCAGGAACCATCATAAGAACCTTTTAGAATCACATCTTACAAAGGGATCACTGCACGGATACATCTGCTAAGACATCTATTTAGCAACTGTCAGTCCAGCTATGGTCTGACATGTTTCACCTTGTGACATGGATCATTGCAGCTAAGGGTGAGTGTTTCCTAACAACTCCTGGACCCTGTGAAGTTTGCCTTTAAAATCCTTGGCTCCCTTGCATCACTGGACACTCCCATCCTCACTGGGGAGCAGACCCTGCTGTGCTCTTCTTCATAAGCCCATTGCTTTGGAGGGTAGCTCTTTATCATTTCCTGTTGACAACAAACTCTTTGTAGTGTACACCATCATTTGAGTTACTTTGGCCTGAAAAATTCAAGAATTCAAGCCAGGTCCCTGCTGCAGGTCTTTGGGAGCGAGCTGCCATGGTGGAGGGAACTGACTCAGATAAGAGGAGTCAGAATCTCTCCAGCAGCAACTTGGATTCTTCAGCTTTGACTGTAGCTCCTTGCATAGATAGCTCCCTGTCTTTGGAAAAAGACTTCAGCTTTTTCTGAATAAAAAAAAAGTATTCTGACTTATCCTTATTCTGACCAGGCTCTGTGTCCTGGTTCTCCTGGGCAGCTGTGCCTTCCAGGCCCTGCGGGAGCCCCTTGTCTCTGTCTGTCCTTTCCTACTACCTAATGAGATTAAAAATCGCTTCTAATTTCATATTTTCACTGAGTGTCTGGGGACAGCACGAAAGGAGTATTCACGGTTTCCATTTGTCTTTTCTTATAACCATAGCTCCCACAAACAACCCCAGGGTACAGATAGCTAATACTTGCTGCTTCACACCCAACAGTCAAATGATAATCTGGAAAAAGACTAGCTGGGTGGATCCACAGACCCAGAGACTCAATCGAAGCCAGACACTAGCCAGCCTCCTGTATGCCTTGACCCCATTGACCCTCACTATACCAAGATAGGCAGAATGAGGCTGTGGGTTTGTGGTTGCCAGTCAACTCACTTCCCACGTCCAACAGTCTGAAACACCTTGTAAGTCTTTCCCCTGATGATAGTCATGAGACTAAGTGAGGAAAGATTCTTTAGAGAAGGACTAAGAGAATCATTACACACTCCCCATGGCAATGTGGATTCCTTCCTCCAGAGACAAACCCTACTAGGGTCTGTCAAGTCCACCATGGGCTAGATGGGGAGCCAAATTGAACTTGGGGTAATGGCTTACTGTAGAGATTGTCTGCTCTCTGCTTCTCTGTTCTTCCCTTTTGAAGCTTCTGCTCTAAATGTTCGTCAGCACCTTTGTTGGTGGCTTGTCTCTGTCTCCTGATCATAATCTGTTATCAGCCACTTCTGATGTTCTCTGTGGGCCTGTTGCCCTGGAGCCCCTCTACTTTACTCTTCCTTACTGTGATTGTGGCCTCTTGGTCTCTTTCAGTCAACCCTATCTTGCCGAGAGGGCTCTTGGCTTTACTGATCACCAACTCCGAGGAACAGGTCCCACAGCTGACACTGGGGTCTCAATGTAGTAGTTCACTGCTTCTGGGATCAGTATTGATACCCCTCCCCCATCAGCCCCATACATGGGACCTCTGTTTAAAGGGTTTTTTTTTTTTTTCAAAAATATTTTGGATTTTCATGTGACTTCTTCATACATTCTTAGTCTTGGTTAACCCTCACCGTGTACCTCAGCTCCATCCTCATTGACACATCGCCATTTCCAATATGTTCTCCCTGTTTTCATACCTCATGTGGTCTGCCATCTCCACATACCTTCAGTAGCCTGACTCATGCTCACATACATGCCCATCGCAGCCCCTTTTTGCTCTTTCAGATCTTTATCAATATTCCAATTTTAACAGACAGATATAAAACTTTAAAGCTATGACCTACCTATGAAAGAGAACATGTTGAGTTAAACCCTGAGGCCGGGGTTACCCAGTTCTATATAATGTCAAAGAGTAACTAGAAAAGATTCTCACCCATTCTATGGATTGTCTCTTCACTAGGCTGGCAGAATTTCAGTTTCCTGAGGTCTCTTTGCCACTTGGTCTTTTTTCCTACACTGCTGGAGTCCTATTTAGAAGTCCTTACCTGTGCCTCTATCTTAAAGTCTACTCACAACTTTGTCCACTAGCACTTTCAAAGGAAGGGGTCTTATGCTGAGGTCCTTGACAACATTCGGAATTGAGGGGGTTTTGTTTTGTATTTGTTTGTTTTTCAAGATAAGAGATAAGGATCTAGTTTCACACTTTTTAAAAGTGTTTAAACTTTTAAAAGACTATGGGACTTTTGAAGCTATTTATGTTTTATATTGTGATAGTAACGTGAGATCTTGAGGATAAATAATAAGCAAAGGTTATAGCTTAATAGTACTGTAGCTGGTGTGTCAGATTGGCACAAGGTGCAGTGTTCTGGTTACATTATTTGTTTTTACTGTTTTAGAATTTTTTGCTGTGGTTGTTTTTGTCATCTTGACACAAGCTACAGTTATTTTTGGAAAAGGAAATTTAATGGCAAAAAATAATTTCACCAGATTGCCTGTAGGCAAGTCTGTGAGGCACGTTCTTGAATGATGATTGATATACACGTGCCTAGCTCACAGTGAGTGGTGTCACTCCCTAGGCACATGGTCCTGGGTGATATAAGAAAGCAGGTTGAGCACTCGAGGAGGACCAAGCCTCTACCCCCACGGCCTCTGCTTCAGTTCCTGCATTGAGTTCTTACCCTTCCCTCCGTGATCAATTATGACCTGAGATTCATAAGATGAAATAAACTCTTTCCTTCTCAAGTTGCTGTTGGTCATGATGTTTTATCACAGGAACATAAACCAAATTAAGAAAGAAAACTACTGATATGATGAGTTAATTTTGTATTCTGCCACTTTTCTGAAAGTGTTTATTAGTTCTAAGAGCTTTTTTGGTGGGGTCTTTAGTATCTTTTATATATAGAATAATGCCATCTGCTAACAGAGATACTTCTAGTTCTTGTTTGATCCCCTTTATTCCCTTCTTTTTGTCTCATTGCTCTGAGACTTAAGTGCTATCTGAAAAAGGTTGCATAAAGTGTTCCTCATCTTAGGGGGAATGCTTCTGTCTTTTTCTGTTTAACATGATGTAGGTTATAGGTTTTTCAGATATACCCTTTGTTATGCTGAGATATGGTCCCTCAATTCTTTTTCTTTCCATGGCTTTCATTGCAAAGGACATTTGATTTTGTCAATGGCCTTTCTTGTGTCAATTAAGATGATCAGGTGATTTTGCCTTGAAGTCCACTCACGTGATGCTTACACTCATTTATTTACATACCCTGGATCATCCCTGCATCTTTATAATGAAGCCAAACTAATCATGGCGAATGATCTTTATGATGTGATTTTGAATTCAGTTTGAAAATATTTTACTGAGAATTTTTGTAACTTTGTTTTCTGGGGAGATTGGTCTACAACTTTTTTTTTGTTGCTGTTTTTTTTTTTTAATCTGCTCTTTGTATGAGAGTAATAGTGCATTGTAAAAAGAGCCTGGAAGCACTCAGTCCATCTCTATTCTATAGAGTAATCTGGGTAGCAGTCTTTTGGATATTCTTTGAAGATCTGGTATAATTCTTTGGTGAATGTGTATGGTCCTATTCCATGTGCATACACACACACTGGAAGAGGTTTTATTATTCAACTTCAATATCATTGCTGGTTATACATTTGTTTAAATTATTTGTTGTATCTTGATTTGAATCTGCCCACTCAGGTCAGCTGATGAAACTCATGAGCTCCTGTGTTTTTTGATTAGCTACAGTATCTCTTTCTCCCCTGCTGTATACATACACAACTGAGCAAAACCAAGCAACTCCACTGCTCAGAAGATACTCCTGCTCCAGATTTACCAAATGCTCACATCATTTCATCTGTCTTGGCATCGTCCTCCATGGCTATCCCTGTTGACATTTTCAGGAGCTGAGCTTTCATATTATGTCAAGGACAATATTTCATGTCCCTTATCCCAGGAGCCAATACCCACCAGCCAGGACATGATCCAGTCTCTAAGTTGATTCTCAAACCACACTGACTGCCATTTGTGTCAGCTGTATCTTTGAGAAGTAGCTTGGACTGCAACTCCCCATATCCTGCAGCTCCAATGAAATGATTCTCTTCTTTGTCGTTATTCCTTAAGCAAACAGTGATTTATACAGCATCAGGTGTGTTGAGAACTCTAAGTATAGTACAGAGCACACGAGAAGATGTCTGTGTAGGTTCTATACAAATGTTATACTATCTCATATAAAAGACAAGTGTCTGTATGTGTTGACTTCCAAGGGGGAGCCTGGAGCCAATCCCCTACTGATTCAGAGAGCAGCTATATCAAAACTTAAACTACAAAGATTTTACTAGTAAACATTTCTGTATTAAGGTGAAGAGGCCTGAAAATGCAGTCACCTGACTATGCTTATGTGACTCAGGTCTAAAGAGGCTCTTACTTAGAGTCGCTCCATCTCCTGACGAGCCCTGACA
>NW_021604699.1:1479288-1550659 GCF_004785775.1 Grammomys surdaster | reverse complement strand
TGCTCTTGATTCAAATAAAGGGACAGGTATTCTTGGATAACCATGTTGTGAGGCTGGGGCCCTGGGAAGAGAGCATCCTTGTCTTCTACTGAGAGCTAGCAGTAGAAGCTCTTCTACTAGAGCTCTTTCCAGACCTCTGGAGCCACATGTCTCAAGTTCACCATTGTGGCTGTAACGAGAAAACCAATAAAACATGAGATTCTAATTTATGTTGTGCTTAGAGAAGATTTTGAACTTCCTTTCTGTGGCCCAAAGGTGAAACAAGATATCACAGAGAAAAGAGGGTGCCCAATGGCATACCCCTCCCACCCACAGTGAGCTCTCCTGATGGCTACCTATCTTGTATCCTGCAACCATAGCTTTTTAGGACTTTGCCGCACATGCAATCTTTATTATGACACAACATGAATAAACCACAGAGCCAAGTTCATGGAGTTAAAGTCGGAGATGCCAGGAGCTTGCTGTGGAAAGATGTGCCTTTACTATGACTTCCGTAGGGTGTGAGTCACCATCCTCTGCACTTGTGCTGTTATGCCTTCTCCCTGTCTCTATGCATTTCCCTGAGAAGACTGCTCAAGGAGAAATCCAAACTTAGGTGGTAGGCTGCCAAGTGTGTCTCCTTGTTCCTGTTTTGATCCTTGTTCCTGTTTTTATTCCTGTTGCTGTTTGTGTTCCTGTTTTGTGGGGAGTATAAAAGGGAGCTACACAGTTGAAAATACAGCATTTGGTTCTTTGCCAGATGACTCCTTGTCTTTCTTTCTTTCACCCTCAGCCCTCCGCTGACCCAAGGAACTCAGTCAGCTATGCTGGCGTAGCTGACAGTAGGGAACAAAGACAGGCTGATAACCTTTATGATACATCGTAGTGGTTGTGTTCATTAGTAGCAAGCACTACTGAAAAGTTAAGGTTCCACTGTAACATGTTGCATATGACCTGTTTAATATACTAAGTGTGATGGCTGGACACCTAGCGACTTGCACTAGGAAACATAAATACACAGTCAACTAAATTAAACAGCTACCTGTGACTATTTGAAAATCTACTTCCCTGAAAGTCACCCCAAGTTTTCACTTTTATCAGACTTTTTATAAAAATTCTTTCAGGTGGAAGTCATCTTAATATATGTCATCTATGCACTGTAGCTCTTTCCTGACAAATGATGTTGCCATGACTGCTTCTGGGATCTGCTATTAAATCATTATTAAATTATTGTTTAATTACAGTTGTGTTTTGTTTAACTTGATTTTGCCTAACCATTTAAAAAAATTAAGTCTAATTGAGTGTATCTGTATTTTATAATAGGCTCACAGCACCTTTAAAAATATGCTAAATAGAAAAGCATGTTAAGTAGAAAACATGGTTTGGATTAGGAGAAAATAAACACACAGTTTTCAGTTGTAAGAGAAAAGCTTCCAGTGGTGATGGACACCCAGGATCTGATCTTTATCCACACTGAGTGCTAACCCCACCCACCGTGTCTCGAACTGTCCACAATGTCAGTTAGCATAGGTGTCCTTACAAGGTGCACTGCTTTCTTGGGTTTTACTTGTTACTCCAGCAACAATTAAAGCAACACTTGGGAGCCTTTTCTTTGAGACCTACCAGACAGGGATGTGCTGGAACACTGTCGTTTGAATCCAAAAGTACTCATGTGTGAGATGTCCTTGTTTTCATTCTTGAACATAAATATTCACCTCTGAAGTTTCCCAACAGCCAGTATGATACCTTGGGTTGTAGACTACCAATCAATGCTTGCCTACATCTGTCTGACAGCTTACTGTAAACACAGCCACACAAATGCACTCTCTAGCAGAGAGAGAGAGAGAGAGAAAGAGAGAGAGAGAGAGAGAGAGAGAGAGAGAGAGAGAGAGAGAACACATGCCTGGGGCTCTCAACAACACAAGATTAAGTCTAGCACTAGGAACAATAATGAAGTCAAGAGACTAAACACGAGACAGATGTGGGTGATACTGAGCTCACACAGCAATTTGTTTCATGGAAAACATATTTTACAAGGAAAATGCCATAAAATAGCAATCAAAAGTACAGTCCAGTAAATTCACACCTGAGTATCACAATGGTTTGTCTCCTTAATCAAGCAGTACACTCCTGTTAACAGCCTGTACTTTTGGATGCTTGGCATCCCAGTGAGTCTGCATGCCCTAGTGTCACTATAACTCCATTATAAACTAAGGACCACTACTTTATCTGTGGTCTTTCCACTGACTCCAGCATTATCATGATGGAACTTTTCTCTCTGCCTTTTTATGTTATGAGAATTCTGGTATTAAAAGCACAGACTCAGGGTTAGAGAGAGGGTTCAGAGGTTAAGAACACTGGCTGCTCTTCCAGAGGCCCTGAGTTCAATTCCCAGCAACCACATGGTGGCTGGTATATGTAATGGGATTGGATCCAATGACCTCTTCTGGTGTGTCTGAAGACAGTGACAATGTACTCACATACATTTAAAAAAAAGAAGAAGAAGAAAAGAAAAAAATCTTTAAAAAAAAGCAAAAACCCAATATGATGAGCCACATCCTCGGAGCCCTTCACCCAGAAGAGCAGCTTTCAGACAATGGGATTGTTGCAAAGCCTCTCCACCATGTGAGGTTCAGCTTTCTGTTACTGTGATACATCAGCTTGCAGAGAGGGAAGGCTTATCTCGGTTCATGTTTCAGAGGTCTCAGGCCATGGCTTCCCAGGTTGAGTGCTTTTCCAGCCTTTGATATGTGCACTGCAGGGAAGAAAAATGAAATGTTAACTATCCTTTCCAGATGCAGACTGATATAATAGTTGATATCCCTAGACTTAATGGTTTGATTAATCATCATGACAGGAGTCTGTGGCAGAGGAAGTTGCTTACTTCATGGAATCTGTGACCAGACTTTCTTCTAGTAGACCCATCTCCAGGCACTTCTGCCTTGGGACCAAGCCATCAACAAAGAGTCCTGTGGGGTGGTTTGAGATCCAAAGGGTAGCAAGGATCTCCATTCTGTCATCACAACTGTCCTGGAAAATCTGTGTCACTCCTTCCTTTCAGAGTCTGGAAGTTGATGGTCAGCAGTCTTCAGGGACAGGCTCAGGGCAGAGCCTTTCTCCCCTTGAGACTTCCCCTCCTTGTCTTCCTTTCAGGACTGGTGACAGTGGGGTGGGTGGGATTGACAGAGTTTTCCTTTAGACAAGGAACCTTTTATAAGATGAATCAGTAACATTTCTCTAGTACATTTCCTTGTGAAACTCTATTTTGTTGGCTGATAAAACAGGCAGTCGGCAAGTCTTTCTGGAGTGATCCTGAAGCAGACAGGGGTCTTGGTAAAAAGCATATAAAAGTCTCCAGCGGGGCGGAGCCTGTTACAGTCTCCTCCCCACCCGCAACAACCACCTGACTAGGGCAAGGCGGGCAGGGCACTTCCTCTGCTGAACACCTGTCCAAGCCTGGACAAAAACACCACAGCCTGTTCCTTTGTTTCTCTTTGCACAGCTGACAAAGCTTGGGGTTTTCAAAAGAACTCCTTCCTAAAACATCACTGGGAAAAAACAATCTGTGAACAAAGAAAAGACCAAAAGCGAAAACCGCCTTCAAAGTTCTGAGGTCCAAGCCCATGATGGCTCACCCTTCCCCCAAGTATGCAGACTTGTTTGGCTTCCTGGCCTTCCAAGTCCCCCTGCTTTGACTCCTGTACCTTTTTTCCCTGACACACCTATCTTTGTCTTTCCTTTTCTAAGGGAGACACTCTTGCCACATAAGAAATGAAAGGCTGGTGTCACTGCTGAAGAACAGCCATTGGGTCAGGATTGTGCTCCCTTTCCTGGGTTAAGAGTTGTAGGGCCCTGGACAAGCGAGCAGAGAATCAGGGCACGACTCTCAATGGGTAACTGCCAGATACAACAGGATTGGATAAGCCCTAGCATCTTCAGCAAGATGGATGGAGATGACTATGTTCCTGCTTTGGTTGAAGCTGGGAGTTGCGGGGGTGGGAGGGGAGGAGGGCTGGTGGCAGGGGAGTGGCAGGGGGAGGTCCTGAAGAACATCATGAAATGGTACGTAGGAAATACTGAACAGTATGGCCCATGAAAAGCTGAGTTTGGCTTGAACTACTGCTGTTTCTGCAAATGGCAGTTGGAGCCCAAGATGCAGATGCAGAGCCCAGTGACAGGTGAATGAATTTTGAATGTGCACAGCTCTGGGAATGCCAGGACACCATCAGCAACAGCTTTGTTCTTGTCACTCAGGCCTCTTGCCAAACCTGTGTGTACATTCACAGGGTCCTAGGCTTTTGCCTGCCTCATACACCTGCAGGATCATAAGGCAGAAAAGCCAGGAAGAGCTAGATAAAGAAAGAGGAGGACTAGTCTCTCCAACAGCACATGGAGTTGCAGGTATTAGGCAAGTGTAGGGCATCACAGAAAGGCTGAGAAATGAGAAACCACGTAGGTGGGCTTTGCACTGAGCCCTAAGAATCTGTCTTCTCTCACCACTCCAATTTTTTTCTTCCACAGTCTCCTTCACCTCATCTGTCTCCCCTTAATTAAAAAAAATGTAGTAGTGGAACTCAGAAAGGGGGTTCACACTGTAATTCCAGTGCCCAACAGGCTGAGGCAAAAGGATTGCAAATTCAAGGCCAGCCTAAAGTACATAGTCTCAAAACTTTAAACCAAAAACAAAATAAATAACATAACCTGGAACATATCAGTGTCTTTTAGTAATTGGAAAAGCTAATGTCTTCTACTTTGATACGTTAGACTATATTCCCAAGGAGGGCAGAGACAGTGTCTGTGCTGACTCCGATGGAAACCCCAGGCCTGTCGGCATGCCAACTGTATGGTAGATGCTCCAAGAATGTTGGATGATGGGTGAAGAATTTGAGCTATAAAGATGGTGAAATTTTCTATGCTAGGACCTAAAACACCATGAGCAAAAGAAAATTGAATTGAAAGGGATTTATTCAACTTACTCTTCCACAGCACAGCTCACCAATGAGGGAAGTCAGAACAGGAACTCAAACAGGACTGGAACCTGGAAGCAGGAGCTGATACAGAGACCATGGAGGATGCTGCATATTGGCTTGCTTTACATGACTTGCTTAGCCTACTTCCTTATAGAACCCAAATTGGGCATGGCCCAACCCACAATGGGCTGGGCCTATCCCCCATTGACCACTAATTAAGAAAATGCCCAACAGCTGGACCTCATGGAGGAGGCACTTCCTCAACTGAAGTTCCTGTCTCTCAGATGACCTTGTCTTGTTTCAAGTTAACGTAAAACTATCTAGCACAGGCATAAATAGTTTTACAGGCATAAAGAGACTTTACTCATTTTTCATCTCTGAAAGTCACGGTCACACAGATAAGTGACCAGGAGAGCACAAGAATAAGCTCCATGCTAAACTACGATGGGAAAGAGTGCCTGAGGAGATAGGTTCATGGGTAAAAGCACTTGCTGAACAAGCAGGAGAACGTGAGTTCGATTCCTAGCACTGATGAAAAAAGTTGGGTGTGGCCATTTGTATCTGTAACAGTCTCTGGGAGGTGGTGACAGGAGGATTGCAAGAAGCTGGCTTTCAGAGTGTCAGCTTGACCAAACACAGCCAGCTCCATAGTGAGAGATACATCTCAAGAGGATGAGGGAGGCAGTGATAGAGCAGAATATCCACATCCTCCCTCTCAGTCCTCTGCATGTGTACACACAACCAATAGGCATACACATGCATGTGCACACACACACACACACACACACACAGACGTGTAAAGAATGTCCATACCAAGGATTATGAAAGATGTCTTTCAGAGTTGGTTTGATCAGCTCTGAGCACTTTCTGGGTACCACCACAGCTCAGCCCTCCCTTCTGCATCACCCTTTCAACACCAGGTGGTTTCTGTGGAAGTAAGTCAGTGAACCCTGAGTTACTTGAGGCAGCAAGCCGTCTTAAGTCTTTGGGATGTCATGTTTAGGAGCAGGTGTGTGACCCACAGAGACCTGTGGAAGAAGGAGTCAACTTCAATCTTGGGTTAGTCTTCTGGAAAGGCAGCTTTTGACTCTTGGAGCTAAATGTGATCCAGTCAACCTCCGAGGACCACCAGGAAAGCACCCCTTGAGAGTTAGGGCAACTCAAAGAGTGAGCAGACCCAGAGCTAAGAAACAGAGAAACCACTTCACCAACACTTTGCTCAGGGCCTGGATGAATTTCATTTGAAGCCAGATCTGCTTCTGGGCTGTTCTATAGAAGACAATAGACTGTTCATATTTTTGACTGTTTGCTGAAGTGCCAAATGAAAGGGCTCTTTGTGGATATTACATATAATTACAGAGCAAGTGAAATATATTTATTTAGGAAGATCAAATAAAATCTGTCAACTTAAAAAATGTAACAAATTCTGGTGATAAATAATCAAGAAATGAAGAAGTTTAAAAACAGAGGGAACTATAGTTATGTAACAGAACATAAACACTAGTTAACTCTTCACAGAATAAAAGTAATTACAATCAGATGTCCATAAGAGAGAGTGGAAAGATGCCCAGAGAAAATGTAAGTGTTCTTATGGCCTTCTACATTATTCTGGAAAACCAGTAGAAGTTGTAATTAATTGTTGCAATCTTTTTTGAAAGTCCACACTACAAATTACTTAAGTTAATGAGGAACCAGAATCTGTTTATGATCATAAAATTTGAAATCCAGTATAGGAATGTATTTTAATGTCAGCTTTTCCCTCCAGGTTATAGTCTATTTATTTTATGGTATATAGAATTGAAACCCCTTATACATTCAGATAATTAGTTGCAATGTGCATTTAAACTAGAAGCTAGCTTTTGGAATCAAAGCCAGTTCTTATCATGGTGAAATACGTAATTCCGAAGTACAAGATTTATTGCTTATGCTTTCAAAAATTGGGTTCAAATTTCAGTGTGGTAAAAAAAAAATTGGGTTTTCACTGGGGTGCAGCTCCACACTCTCTGCCCTCATCTACAGAAGTATCTCCAGGGCTTCCCAATGATAGGACATCATAGAAGTGAACTAATAAGTTCTTGCCGAATTAACCTTCATTTTCATTTTATGTTTCTTCCTTTGAACTTTTTCAACTATTTAATTCCTGGCAAACTAGAAACAAACAAACAAACAAAAACTGAAATCAGTGTGTATTTCAGAGAGTAGCATAGTCTCTGGAACCTAACACATATATCAGGTGTAATGCTTTTTGTTCAACACGATCCGGGTAGTACCCATCCACAACAGAGTGAATAACTAAAGTGTATATGAGTTGCTCATAGCCATCAGTAGACAAATGTTCAGTTAAGAAGGAATCAAAGAAAAAGTTCTTCAGTCAACTGATACGAGTATTCTTGGGTAGAAAATGTCTGTCATATACACCTAATATACCAGTCAGCTCTGGCTGCACAACAAAGCACCGCTGAGCCAAACAACAGATACCTACTTTCTTACAGTTCTGAAGACTCAAGCTCAATGTAGAAGGTCAACTCCTCCTTGGGAGTCTCACCTCACCCACTGTCCTCATGTATGTGTGAGAAGAGAGACAAAAGGAGAGCTCTGATAACATTTCTTCTGTAGGGATACAAGTCCTGTGAGATTAGAGTTATGGCTTCATTTAACACTCGCCAGCTTCTTAATATAATATACACTTAAGGGTTCAACATAGAACCTTAGTGTAAGTATAACTCAGTGTATGGTACCCAAACATAAGACCCTGGCTCAAAAACAGAAAAAAGAAAGAAAAGAAAAGAAAGAAGGAAGGAAGGAAGAAAGAAAGAAAAAAAAAAGAGAGAGAGAGAGAGAGAGAGAAAGAAAGAAAGAAAGAATATATATATTTCACAGTGTCATTTCTAGAAACCTCAAATACCTCAGAGTCATATCTGTCAAATTATTCAGAATTACATTTATTTTATGTTGTATATTAAATCAACATAGAATTCTTCACTTTTGGGTGGCTATTAAGTGAATGTCTACTCCTTTTGCTTATTCATGAAAGTAGCACACAGACCATATGAATAATCACATTGTGGTAATATTTCAACTGGTGTGTCTGTGGTGTGTCTCATCAGCTAAAAGTAATGATATTTTTTATATTTAAATATTTATATATTTATATATTACTTCAACATATAATGAATTTTAAAGGTAAGGCTCACATATTTGAATGGTTGGCCATTAGGAAGTAGAACTACTTGAGAGGGATTATGTAAAGTGAATTTTTTTTAATATATTCAAGTAGTAAATTAATCCCACAGCTGTATTTCTTTATCTCATCCCCAATAACCACACAGAGAAACCATGATTTATTTAAAGCTACACCTCAATAGCTGAGCAATATTGACTTATATTAACCTCCTATGCTATTCTGGCTACCTCCCAGCCATGACTCCAATATACTTACTTCCTATTTTTGATTTGGCTCTTTGGGTATCAGGTGTGTTTCCATGGTCTCTCTCTGAACCCCTTTCTTGTGGCTCCAATTGCTCAATCCTCCTGTCTGGTATGAATCAATCTCTCTCTTTCTCTCTCTCTCTCTCCCTCTCTCTCTCTCTCTCTCTCTCTCTCTCTCCCTCCCTCCCTGCCTCCCTCCCTCCCTCCTTCCTCTTGCCTCCCCTCCCACCCCCTCTCTCTTTTTTCCCACTGGTTGGCAGATGTCCTAGATATCCCTGCCTATTCTCTCATCTATCCAGACACTGGGTGATCAGCATTTATTGACAAGGCAGAGAATAAATGGTAAGAAATCTTTACAGTCTTGAGACTAGAGATTCTTGACCTTAGCATTAAAATGCCATGTCAACATTGAAATAAGATATGAGGGTTGAGAAGTCAGCATTTGAATAACACAAGAATAACCTTTACATGGTGCACAAAAACATTATGCCTATAGATTCATAGATTACCTTTAATTTGACATTAAGACACATTTCTTTCTATGAAATGGAAGAAATGATACCTTGGTTTAATAGTTGTTATAAATTGTTGGAGGTGATTTGTATTAGTAGTTCATCCTTACACAAAAGATAGAAAAACATTTTGCCTACAGGATTAAGAGGCATGGCCTTGTTGGAGGAAGTGTGTCACTGGGATGAGCTTTGCCTGTGCATCTGGATGTAGAACTTTCAGCTCCCTCTTCCCACTATGTATGTCTACCAGTGTGCCACTATGCTTCTTTCCACATGTTCTTTTACAAGAGTTTCCACAGTCATGGTGTCTCTTTAGGCAATAGAACACTGCCTAAAACACTGGCTAAAAATGATGGCATGCTGTGATATAAGCTGAAATAAGAACGGAGAAAACGTATCACACACTGATATTGCTCATTGCCCCAAATACATCCTTCTAAAACCATACAATGTTATGCTTTCCTCCAGGCATGGAAGTCCATGAAAGCAATTTAACAAGAAGGGAGAAATGAAGAAATGACAGTGAGGAAAAGACATGTGCGATGCCCAGTTCATCAGGCAAGATGGTATTGTATTCACCTGAAGGTCAAGAAAGACGATAATTCAGCATGTGCCTTGGGACTGGCGTTAGCTTGTGATTTTGATGACTCTTTTGGTAAAGTGTGATTTTAAGATGTAGGAGAGACCTTGGAGGATCTCAGAGATATAGATCAGTAAGAAAATTAGGTTTTCAGCATGCTAAAGCCATCAAATATGAATGAGAAAAGAGGAAATGGGGATCTGTCTAGGTCACTTGATAGCAAATTTGGCTAGTAGAATTCCTAGCAGCAAAAACAAAATGAGGAAAAGTTAAACACTGTGCTCAAGAACTTGTAGAAAGCTCTTCAGCCTGAATGGCAGTTCACCACAGTGGATGACAGAGAGACAAAGATGAGCCCCACTGTACCAGATGCTCTGAAGGAAGGAATGATTAACAGATGGGAACTATGAAGTAGTGGCCAAAGTCTCTGCTTGTGAGGACCATCCAGGGTAACTGGTACCTCCACATTCAGTTGTGGATTAATTGGTCCCGTGCTAATGTCCAGAATAGTTGGGGTTGGGTGGATGATAAAAGAAGTTGTTCCTGGTGTCCCCCTGGAGCACTGGAGGGCAGTGGGCATCGGATGATAGATGTGGAGATAGAGTGGTCGAGCCAGGGCCATTGGAGCAGTAGATAACAGATGATGGATTTGGAGATAGAATGAAGCAGGTTAAAAAACAGCCCTCACTCACACTTTGCAATTCCAAGGAATTCATTGGGTCTCCCAATGAGGCTGTGACGAAACCATAGTTTAGTCTGTTAGGCCCTACCTGGGATGAGCAGACACCTGTTCACAACCACCTATGGAAAGTCCATGAAACAAAGAATGAATATGATTTACTAAGGAGAGGAGAGATTGTATGGAGATACCTTTGAAGTATAATTAAGAATTGGCAGGACTGATGTCTTTCTAAGAGGGAATCTTGGGAAACTCAGACATGGGGAGATTTCACTTGAATACAGTTTTCAGCTGATTTTATTTCATAATCTTTATATTTCTTTAAAAAATGTATATACCTATGGCAGTCAGATTTCTATCCTCATAGCAAATATTGGAGATAATCAATCAATATAGATGAAAGGTTTACTGTGACTGGCAGTCTGGGAGGTTTCCCTCCATGATCATCTGGGTCCATTGCTTTGAAGCTGTGGTAACATATCACAGAGGAGCAAGCGACAGAGCAAAACTCTGCACCTCAGAGAGAAAAGTAAAGGAGTACAAAAATGTCCAAAGCTCCACAGGCTCCTAGGAAGGCACATCCCTGATGTCCAAACTCTCCCTCAATAGGCCCACCCCTAAACAGCACAGGAGTTGAGGGACACTCAAGTCAGCTATAGATACAAAGTGAAAAAAAATCAGTTTCTTCATAAAGATGTCACGTTATGGAGAAACTATTCCTCACTCAGGAAATTTGTCATAGCCCTTGCAGTATGTGATCTTACCTGGGCTGGCCCCACCTGAAAGTGTGCCGGGTGCTGCTTCTCAACCATCAGTTTGGAGGTTGTGTCACACTATGTATGTGCTTTCAACTAAAACGGATTAATACAGTAGGAACCATATTAATGATGTCCGATTTAAATTGTCTCCCATTTTCCTCTTTACAAAGTAAAGAGAAATCCCTGTTATCCATCAGGTGACTATGTATGTCAAATTTAAATTGCCTCTGTCCTGACTATTTCAAGCATTAGTTGAAAGATTTTCCCAAATCTGTGTTCAGCAAACTGTGCAGATTAGGCATTTTCTCAGCCAAATGAGTCAGACTTTTCATTATCTTAATGTTTGAAACAACAGACTGCAGTGCTCGAGAGTTATGGACTGTACCGGGTAAACTCCAGTATGTTAACCATAGAATACAGCACCGTGGGATGGGAAATGTCAGGTGAGCCACCTGAAATAAAAAAGGCAGAAGTTTCTGTCTGGAGTTGTAACAGAATCTCATTTTTCACCCTGCAGGTGCTAGAAATGTAGTCACAAACAGGGTGATGTCTTTCTTGCCCTTAGCCAGTTTGTAGTGGACTGAGGAGAGGCAGGAAACAGACAAACAAGCGAGTCACTGCTGAGGATGCAGAGCAGACTAAAAAGTTCTGGAGGAGGAAGGCCAAGGCACTGAAGTCTTCGGTCAGAAGTCAGAAGCTCCAGTGTAGAGCAGAGCCAGGATGGAGCTGGCAGTAGGGTGAACGGAGCATGCAGCAGGCCAGGGTTTACAATGTGGGCTTTACTGCAAGCACGGCAGGAGGCAAGGCCCCCTAAAGGTTTTCATTAGGAGACTCAGAGTACCTTGCCTTCTCTACAGAGAATGGATTCAAAATAAGCCAGGTGAGAACTGTCAGGAGATTTTGCTGTACTTGGGTTGGAGGTCACAGAAGGCTACTCTGGGGTCTTTGCAAGAGTGGAGGAAAAAATGGATTGCCTGGGAATCTCGAAGCTGAACCATCATGAGCATGGGATGAGAGGAGAAAAGCGCCACAGGATGGCCAGCTGCTTTGCTTCAAAGCAGGCCAGGTGACAGTACTGCTCATGGACTCCTTCAGGAACTTGTCAGACAGACGTAAGACAATGCCAGAGAGACCAGAACAAGCAATAGGATGTGGACTCGTGGTACATGTTGTTCCTCAGGTGTCATGTGGTTACCTAGCTTTGAATGAAGGTCTAAATGGAGTTTTCCAGCTGGATCTGCACTTTGTGCACATATACATCATTTATGACTTTGACCTATTTGATTTGTGCTTTAAAAAGTCTTGTGTCCTATCCCTAACTGAGGAACCATGAACAATTGATAGCTTCTAGGGGTCAGGTTTTTTTTAATGATGTGGTCCCTGAGAGGTCAGCTATGCTCCAGTGGATGGCTCCACACTGAAGTATATTTCTATCTATCTATCTATCTATCTATCTATCTATCTATCTATCTATTGATGCAGTGATAAAGTAAAAAGGACATGAAGTTGGAGACATGAAAGGGAGGTGGAGGTGAAGCGGAGGCAGAAAGGTTTGTCAGAGCCAGTGATAAAGTAAGGCACCAAGGAAAGAGCTCCTTCCAGTCGAGACAGTGCTGACACACATCTGAACTCACAGAGATTACGGCAGCATCCACAGGGCCTGCACAAGCCCAAGCCAGATATGGTCCCAGCACTGAGAGGGGAAGTCGACATGAATACCCATCCCTAACCCAGAAACTATCTCCAATTGACAATGGTTTGTAAAGGTAAAATTAGTTCCCTCCAATGGAGTCTCTCTGGGTATACAAACCACATAAGAGAGCCCCAGTACCCAGCAGTAGATAGCCAACATGGAACAAATTCAGTGGTCTTTTTGGAGTTGTTTTGTCTCTTAACTCCTTGGGTATTTTGACCTTACTTGTCTTCTGTCAAGTATGGCTCCCAGGTTTGTGTTTTTTGTATCTCATTTGTATGTGTGTTCCTCATGCTTTTTCTTTCTTTTCTTTTCTTTTTCTTTCTTTTTTTTTTGTTTGGTTTGTTGGTTGGTTTGGTTGTTTAAGTTTTTGTCTGTTTGCTTTTTAAAATTTCAGTTTGTTTGTTTTTATATTGGCTTGTTTGTTTGCTAAGAGAAAGAGAAGGAGGCACAGAGTTAGGTGAATGAGGAAGTGTGGAAGATGTGGGGGAAACGAGGGAGGGAGACATGATAAGATATACTCTACAGAAACATATTTTCAACAAAATATATTATTGAAAAAGGCAAAGAAAAAATTAACATGTCCAAAAAGAAAGAAAAAAAAAAGGACATGAAGTTGGGGGTTGGGAGTAGGGAGGAGGGTGAATCTGGAGGAGTTTGAGGAGGAGACGACTGTGAATATGATCAAAATACATTGTATGTAATTATCAGAGAATTTATAACAATATTATGCCAAAAAGCTGTAAGTATAGTTGAACAGTGTTAATAAGTATATTTTTTTCTTATGTATAACTTTGAATTTTTATAATTAAATACATTTAAATACATGACTTCGAATGACTCACAAAGGTACTATAATTTTATTGTAGTTATTAAATATTGAGCAATGTTATCTCCTAAATGTCACATTGAATATGTTTGCAAAGAAAGGTCCTTCCTGAATCTTTAACAAACATTAAATGGTTCATATATGTCAAAACAAAATTGTATACTGTATTGTATCTGCTCTGGTTTTGACCTGATAATTTCATAGGTTTTTATCTAATCAGAACTCACAAGACTATTTTTTGAAAAACTCACCATTAGTGGGGGCTAAAGGTGAAGTCTCATCAAAGAGCAGGGCATCCTTTTTTACTCCTGTCTCATCTGTGTGGGGCTTGCTGTTTAGAGTTGACCAAAAGGAAACACTACTTTCTTTCCAGTGTGAATCACTGTCTGTCTTCAGTCCCATTTGTCACTCATACTGATTTCCAGTTTTCCTTGTTAGTATGTTCATTCTTATATTGCTGTAGATTGTGATCTATCTGTAATTTTAGGACAGTATTAGAAAGTAGAAAATTATGAAAATGACTATTTATAAATGTCAGAAAGGAAACGACACTCCAACTTCAAGTTTATCAAAATTCTTTCCTAGGTCACACAGCCAAAAAAAAAAAAATGTATTTAAATAACCTATACCCTGATGTCATGAGTCAGTTTGGGGAAATGGCTATGTGCTGAAGAGGCTGCTCAAGCACGGGCTTTAGTAGAACCACTGAATCCATCCCAGTTCCAAGGCTGCTGAAACAGCCTATCTCAAAATCTCGAGGACATAGAGAAGGCAGTTGGGACTGCCCAGGTTCTGCCCAGTGTTCTTCCCCCTGCCACCCACCATTCCTCCCCAGAGTTTTAGAGTGAACCCCAAGGAGTCTTGCAATCTTCATGGAATCAAGAGCCTATCAGAAACAACAACAAAACCCTGTGTAAGGTGGGCAGGAGTACTTAGCTTAGCCCTGGAGTCCTGGAGTGATGACCTGACACAAGCTCAGTTTCCTCATCACAGACAGCAGTTCTGGGTAAAGCATGTGTTTGTGTGTTAGAAGATCCAGCATACTTCCTGATTTACTACAAGCATCGATATACAGTAAGTACATTAATGAGCTCACCAGCAAGCCCTATGTGAAATCTACTGCATGCAAATTACACTTGTCACAGCTTGTGAAGTGGACGTGCAGGGCAGCCCTGCCCTCAGCCTTCTCACCACAGAGGGAGGAAAGAGGGACGGGAGAGTCAGAGGCCTATGCCAGAGCCTGTGCTGGGCCCAGACAATAGCTCTTATATAAAGAGCCAAGTGCCGGAGTTTCGTGGTTAAGTAGGTAGGTCCTGCTCTTCAGTTTATATTTTTCTTCCTGTTCTCTTTTTTTTGAGCTGTAATGGAGTGTGGTTCCCAGTAGTTACTGAGAAGTCAGAGCTAAACATTGGTGGTGGACTGAGGGAACACCACCTAAATTTGGAGGGAGTATTTGATATCACTCTGTGTGTAAACATACAGACAGAAGGCCTTGGGGACAGGAGCCAATGTTTGTTGTTGTTCTGAAATAAGTGATGTGGGTTTGTGGCCACAACAGGAAACCCAGCTAAGTAATGCACACCCAGGACAATCAGCAGGAGCAGACAGCAGCAAGCATAGAGGGATTCCAGTTCTCCAATTTAAAGAGTTTCTGCTCCAATGTGATTTACTTAAGTACTTCTCACCCTTGATTTTGAAACACAAGATCTCTCTAATATTAAATCAAGTGGTCTTAGAAAACATATAAATAACACAAATCTCTCTTTCTGTGTGTGTCCCTGACTCTCTCTGTATATGTCTTTCTGTCTCTCTGTCTCTCTCTGTTTCTCTGTCTCCTTCTTTCTGTCTTTCTCTCTGTCCCCCCCACCGTGTGTGTGTGTGTGTGTGTGTTTAATTTGAAGTTGCTGTTCAAATCTTTGCCACAACCATGAAACAGTCCCCACCCCTTTCCAGAAGACTAAACATTTGTGCAAGTTTTCTGGAGATATTCTAATCAGGCAAAGTGGGCATCATTGCATCTTCCCAGTGTTAAGTAGCACAGGTCCAACTCCCAGATAGTGTCTGAGCTGCTCTCATTCTTGGGTCCTCACATCTGTGGTCTTCCATCATCCATAGAAGGAGAGGTGATGTATCCTGAGTCAAGCTGTTAGCATATCACCGGCTATAAGCGTGTGCACATAACTCTACCTCCAGGAAGAAAAAAAAAATCCCCAGGGGAGCTATGCCAAAGGGTGGGAACAAGGAACAAAGGACAAGAAAAGATTCTGTAAGGAAATTGCCTATGTTGATTCATTGCCACCCACATGTCAAGTGCAGCGACTATTTTCTTTAGAACTCTGCAGCAAGGGGTTCTGGATTCCTGAAGATTGCCTCATCGTGAGGTTAAGCTAAAAGTCACTGACTTTGTCTTCTGCATGGCTACCAGCCAGGCCCAGAATACAGGCACAGGGCAAGGGTCACCTCCTCCATATACTGTCCTCTCATGATCTTATTTTGCTTTTTCAAGACTGACAGTGATGCTAGAACTGATGGAGAGGGTGACCGTGAAAAAGGAAAGACACATTAAACAAGAAAAGAGGCCATTCTGCGTTTGCTCGGAAATGATGACTGTGGGGCTTCTAGAAACCCACTTCCACATAAACTGGCCCAGCCTCCCACAGATGTGCCCAGAAAGGCTGAAGAGCTTTTTCTTTCCCATCTCTCTGCTGTGGCTCCTTACTCTTCTTCCATGTGAGAGGAAGGACTAAGCCAAAGCTCCCAGGTCTCCCCTGTGAGGCTGGAGTGCCTGGATAGGCTTCCAGCACTGAGACATGCACTTGGGGTGCACTTATTCTCCCCTGTAGGCTTGACTGAGTGGCTGTGACATTGTCTAGCAAGTCTTTTGCCCAACCCAACAGTCTTCATCCTCTCCCATTGAGAAGAATAGACCTTTTGCTTTGCACTCTCACTTTCTGTAGTCTCACTACTCTTGGTCAATCACAGTCTGAAGCAGCAAATGGAAAAGCCCTTGAGTCAACAACTCATGTTCTAAATGGTGTATGACCTAAGCGGGCTGACAAAACCCCTGCCATGTTGCCCATATGCTGTCTCACCCAGGATGTGACTCATCTCCTGTCCAGTGGATCCACACTGTATATGCTACTCACCCTTAATCCCTCAGTGGCCATTGTGGCCATCAGATTGTCATTGCATCACAGTGCTTGTCATCAGATTATCCCCATGATGGCCCCAATGGCAAGAGTAATGCTGCTGGAAGGTGGAACATGTCAAAGAAACTCTAAAAAATTATTTCTTGTAAGACAACAGGGAATTTTTGACTTATTAAGAAAAGAAAAACCTTGTATGCAGAGTTGGTTAAGACCTAAGGTAATGACAAATCTTCTCTCCATGAAAGCACAAAGAAAGAGAAATATACTATACTGTTTTAATTGTCTACTGTCTTATTAAATATTATTAACTATACTTTATCATAGGCATGAATATAGGGATGGATATATAGGGAAAAGTATTTTGCATCTGGGCTTCAGTACAGTCTGCACTTTCAGACAACTGAAAACTGAGGGAGTGAACAGTATTTCCCATGGGGAAGTGGTTGGTGTCAGAGTCAGGTTGTCAGGAGCCACCCTCTCTCCCGGCCTGGGTCCTGACATTTTTGTGCAGGCAGGTGCACTCCTGGGTGTGGGAGACCTGTTAAAAGGCATTCCTTTCACCCACCATCGAAACAGTCACTCCCACTGGCCCACACTTTCATGCCTAGACATCTATCTCTGCTTTTCAAGGCATTATTGGGTCACTTTCTTCCTATGGCTGCTTTTAAAGTCTGTCCTTTTGCCATTGTGAAAATACATAGGAAACTTTACCATCATAATCAGATTTCAGTGGATGCTTCGGTAGTGAGTGCTCACATGCAAACAGAACTATTTCCCCTTCTTCAATCAGGGGCATCTGCAGGAGAGACTGCCTGTCAGTCCCTAGTGTAGAATGTGGGCAAAGCTTTAAAATCATCTCCTTTCCTTGGGAGAGACTGAGATGGACAGTGAGAACAGGGGAGTGCTGGCAAATAGAAGGTAGTCCAGGAGTTGGGGCAAAAATAGGGGTTCCAGAGGTTACCTTGCAGCCTGCTCCCTCTCTCGACCACACAATTTCAGTACTACTCCCACCAAAGACAAGGGGTGCACTTAAAAGAACAGTATTTGCTATTGATCATTTGTAGATGATCCTTAAAACAGGGTAAAAACCACTGAGAAAACATTTTGCTAAAAATGGTGTTTTTAAAGTCTATAACCATTTCCTTCACAAGCTAAATATTCAGCCCAGTCAAGGATATCATCAAATGCACTGGAAGCTCCTAGAAATAAAATCATCTAATTGAAATAGTCCAAGATTACACAGCCATTGGCACAGTTTCAGATCTGCTTTCCAACACTGTGACAAATGTCCAAAAAAAAAAAATTAAAAGGAGGAAATGTTATTTGGGTTTTGGTTTGAGGTTTCAGCATATAGTCAGTTGGCCTGGTTACCTTGGAATTTCGAGTGAGGTATCAATTTCTGGCAGGTTCATGTGGTGAAGGTGGTCTTTCCGCCATCCTCTAGGAACCAGGAAAGCACAAGAAGAGAGAGAGGTGGGGAGAGAGGAAGGAAGGAAGGGAGAGAGAGACAGAGAGAAAGACAGAGAGATAGAGAAACAGAAGAGACAGGGACAGAGGAACAGAGATAAGGGAGAGTTAGGAGGCATTGGCTGTTAAATATCCATTTCAATCACATTGTTCCTCAACAACTTAAGTTCTTTTCACTTGGGCCCACCCCCTAAGGGTTCTACCATCTCCTCTCAGCACCCATAGATTGAAGACTGAGACACCAACACAGGGCTATTTGGAAGCATTCAAATTCTAAACTATAACAAAGGCTAAATGCAGGTTTGTCTTTCACCTACCAACAGCCCCTACTCCCTAGAAGACACAGCTGGGCATGAATAATGTAGCCATGGAAGAACTCCTTGCACTTTAAAAATGTTGTCTCTGCTTGTATTTTGAGTCTCCGTCTTAAGTATGGAGTTCACTAGCAGGAAGCATGTTCACACTGTCCCTCAGTCATCACTATCCCCCACTTCCACCTTGCATCTTCCCAAATGGAAACACTGTTCCCCTTAAACACAAACCCTCCACTTTCCTTTCTCTGCCCTAGTCATCATCATCTCTGTCTTCCTCTATGAGTTTAGTCACTGTGGATAGCTCATATGAGTGAAACCACATAGTATTTGTCACTTGGTGATTGGCTTATTTCTCAGATTAGAATGTCTTCAAGGTACATTTGTGTTATGGTGTGTGTCAGAATCTTTCTTTCTAAAGACTGAGTAATACTCCATTGCATACATGCACCACATTTTGTACATTCATCTGTCTGTAGGTGGACACCTGTGTCTATCATTTAGCTACTGTGGATGATGTCCATGTACATCGATGTCCACAAAGCCTCCAACTGCCTGAATGCTGTAGCCATGGACAGATGATGAGACATACCCTTTAGTGACTCTTTCATTTATGTTACCCAGGCACGGGCACCATGATTTTGAGTATGTCTATTCTTATGATGACTTTGGCCTCAGAATCGGTCAGCACAGTAAAATAGTGATGATTATTTCATCCAGCTTCTTAGAAGGTGCTGTGACCAGGCCTATGAGTTGCGTTCTTAGAGTCTACAAGGGTGCAGACTCCACGTTGTGACTCTACCAAGGATCAGTACCCTGATTGAAAGCAATAGGAAGTGGAGCTTGGGCAACATACTGAAGTATTCTTTTTGTTTTGGGTTTTTTTGTTGTTGGTTTGTTTGTTTGGTTGGTTGGTTTTTTGAGACAGGGTTTCTCTGTATAGCCCTGGCTGTCCTGGAACTCACTCTGTAGACCAGGCTGGCCTCTAACTCAGAAATCCACCTGTCTCTGCCTCCCAAGTGCTGGGATTAAGGCATGCACCACCACTGCCCGGCCTGAAGTATTCTTAAACTAATAAGTCTATATAGGTCTTAAAGCCTCTGTAATACCAGTCCTGCAGCAACACTGGCAGGAAAGAGGCTATTATGTGGTTGGCAAAGAACCAAGATCTTCCAACGAACAAGAAAGCATGACCTCAAGACCTGCAGTCAAAAAGATATGTTTTTTTTTTTTTTCTGAAAACTTGGTTGTTTGAAAACTATGAATTCTGTTGAGTATACATAGCCATGATGATCTTGAGTTTAATCTTGTTCCCATGTGGGAACATGGACCTCGGCAGGTTGGCCTTTAGTTTGGTCTCATAGTCTTGTTCACATACATAGCCAGTCCACAGGCTAGGTGATGACACCACACTCTGATCAGTTCGTTCCTCTGGACCCTTGGCATTTGCTCTCTTCCCAGGAAGCATTTATCTCTGCGGCAGTTTCTTACCCACATCACGTGTAATCAGTGGTCCCAGCTCTAAATAGCCCACTCCCTTCTCTGCAGCTCACTGTGGCATGCAAGGAGAGAAAGAGTTTCTGTCACTCAGACAGACTTTGGTCAGATCCTGTCTCTTCCTTTCTTCATATAATTATCTGGAGACATGTCATGTGTGTTCCAGTGATGAGTCAATGACATGCACCTTGTGTGGGGAAGAAGACTGGAGGGGAACATGAAATGTGTCAGACGGGAAGCCCTAAACTTAAATCCCAACAAAAGTTTTCACTAACCTGCTTGCTAAACAACAGACAGCCACTGAGTGTGCTGTTTGTTCTCTGAACACCATGACTCCCATTATTAGTGTTGTACAGAACTATCTATTGTCACTTATCTTGAGTGTGACAAAAACCTTAGTGAACTTATTAACTCCTATTGAGTCCTACCAAGCAGCAGACCTAGAGAATGCCATGGATCAATCAGCAGCAAGTTTTCCTCCCTCTGCTGATACCATCCTGGGATGAAACAGAACTCTTTCCAGGGGTGATCCCAGAGTCATGCTCTGCAGGAATAAGGAGACTCCAGCCTTAGCAGCTCCAGGCATTTCCTTGGCTGACTTGGGATTCTGTGGAAGGGGAGTTGCTTGCTGCTCTAGGCAAACTGCTGAGTGTTCCCAGGAGACTAGTAATTTGCACCCCAAGTGCTGCCTTGCTTAGAACTGCAGCTGGAGGCCCTCCTGAATGACCCTGCCACTGTTGGGTCTTAGGTCCTCAGCCAGCCTGTGACACTTCTCCATAATACACAATACTTCTGTTCAATCTGTAGTTCCCATGCTTAGCTTCTGAGCAATACAGTCACCTGCACCCCAAACCTCCCTGTCACTGAATGCCAGGTGGCCTCTTGACAGGGAAGAGGAGGTACAGGTGCATTGTTAGCATATTTTCCAGAACAATTACTTTTATCAGCCTGGCTTTCTTGTCCCAGAATGCAGTCCTTGGCAGGAAGTTACAGTTCTGTTGACTTTACAAGCAAGATAAACAAACCTCCCTTGACACACAGGACAGCGGAATCTGTGATTTCCCTCCACCCACATGGAACAGGGCAGTTGAAGACCAGCGGAGCAAAGGGTTGGGTTTTAAATATATGAAGCAAAAGTCAGGCTTCGCTTTCTGACAAGATGCCCATTGGTAGCCAGAAAGGAGTGGGTCCCATCTGCCTCACCTAGGGGAAACTCAAGCCAGGGAGAAAGGTACTCAGAGAAAGGATTGGCCCACTGCCCAGGAGCACACTGTGAGCTTGAAAGGCTTGTTTCAAATGGGTCCCATCTCCTGCGTGAAGGAATTATTTGTGAACTTGAGAGACAACAGAAGCATTTTGCTATCTGTGCAGTTGATCATGGAAAACTAACTTAGGTATACAATCATTAAAACATAGCTTTCTTTTTCTTCCAGTACCATTTGAGGCTTGTTTAAGGAAAATTAAAAGTAGCCCTCTCCTGCTCCCAGATGAAAACTAGGGCTGTCTCTCTGTTTGTTGGCCATTAGTAACAGAAAATCTCACCAAAACTTTAAGATATAAAAGCAATGCCAACCAGGACAATGGTGCTCAGTACAGATGGCACCAGAATACTGTCTCCCTTGTAACCTCAGCCCTGGCCTTAGGCAGTGTCCCATGACAGCAGGGGCCTGTGTCTTGCTTCTTTTTTAGAGCTCTCTGTTCTGCTTGTCAGGCTCTATGTTCTGGTTTGTTCGAGGGACAGCAGGAAGGAAGAGATGTAAGGAAAGGGTGATTGATACCCACCTGGTGCTGTCATCAAACAATTCCAGGGAGCACAGACCTGGTGGATGTTTAGAGTTGATTCTCCTGTGAGCATTTTCATGCATTTAATGGGAGCCACAGTTTGAAGACCATGAGGGTTTGCTTGTAATTCCCAAAATGAAAATAGTACATCTTCTCTCAGAATAATTCCAAGTTAATAGTCAGTAATTTGGATTTCTCTTATAGCAGAAAAACTAGTCAATAGGTAACAAGCATCCACAGTGTTACACAGAGGAAGAGCAAAGCAGAGTTTGTGTCCCACCTCTGTGGTGTGTGTCAGCTCAGCTCTTCCTCATCTCACGGCTACTTTTGCTTTTCTCTCTTTGGTGCTGGCTCCTCGGGCCTCTGAGGCTGGGCCTCATGGAGAGAATGAGCTTCACACCCCTCCTCCATGGCTGGGTAAGGTCTCCAGGTCACTAAACCCAAAGGAACTGAGTAACATTCTCATTTCTACTGAAGGATGGAGTCTCACTCAGTGTCACATCCTGAAGCTCAAGTCCTTTTATGCTAGAAAAAAAAAGTGCCCCAACTATGAAAATAGAAGAATATTACAAGATTTGAGGGAAATTAGGAGACTCACTCAAAGGACCTTGTGAGTCCTTGTGCTTCTTCTTAGTAATAAAAAGCCTGACTAATGTCTGAAGTTTAATCACTCTGCAGCTTTTTTATTTTATTTTGTTTGTTTTATTTTGTTTTTTAAAGACAAGGTGTTAAAGGTTCTGAGTAACTCTTTCTAATGAATTCCCTACAATAGTTGAGATGGAGAGATGGCTCAGCAGTTAAGGGGACTTGTTACTCTTACAGAAGACTACTGTTCAGTTCCTAGTACCCAGGATAGGCAGCTCACTACTACCTGTGACTAATGTCTGGTGTCATCTCCTGGCTTCTAGGAGCATGTGTGTGAAAGCACAAGTATTCATGTGACACACACATATATAAACAAATCTTAAAGTGGGGTTGAAAAGAGTTGTCATGATCAAAACCTCAGATAAGACTGTCAGTGAGCAATTCTAGGGATTTTGATTTGTTGTTTTAGGGACAATCCATTTTGACTTTTCTGTTACAGGACTTTGCTAAATTCCTCACACTAATGATGTGTTGCTAGCATGTCCCTCTGGGTGTCTTACCATTGTCCTCATTAATCATGTTATCTATCTGTGAACACATGATATGTCCTCTACAGAGCTGCCTGAGCTTGAGTCACCAGGTCCCATACTGTCCCCATGGTACTCTGCCCCACTTTCTGGTCAGCTGCCACTGTCTTCTGCCAGTTGCTCTCACGGGATTCCCTGGGAAACCTTGCCAATTACAGATTCCCATCAGAGTCTTGTAGCTAGCACACTCTCCTCTGAATCAATGCCAACTAACGGTGCCTTTGATCTCCATGTATGAATTCAAAGTGTGCCTTCTTTTCCTGTTTGAGCTGCATACTGAGTGGTGTGGCACCCCTGAGGTATCTGGCCACAGACGTTCCCACTCTTAGGGAACTGGAACTCTTTCTGTAATCTTTAACTTTCTCTTCCTTGGAGCTATGCCACCTGTAGAGAACCAAAGGAATATTGAAGGGGTTAAACTTGAACAGAGTGCTAGGGTCTTCTGTTCTCAGATTTTCATTGGTCAGTAGGAGCCAGGTGTTCTTTCAGGCAGATCCGAAGCTACCAGGTCTCTGGTGGGGTGAAGAGCGTGGGACATTCTGTAAGGGTCATGGACACCTTCTATATCTCAGTGAGCACATTCAAATTTCCTTTCAACCTGTTACCAGGGGGAAACTCAACTTGTTAGCTCTTTAGTTACAAGTTTGATAGTCTCATAAGTCATAGCCATACAATAAATCTTCCCTTCTGCCTTTGTGAGCCAGCACAGCTTGATATATGAACATTCTTCCCAGTACTCCGGAGCCACTTCCTGATTACACTGATGTTTTTATCTATCTCCTCCTGATCTCTCTATTGCCCCTGTCCCATAAAGGAGGTGAGAGGCAAAACAGCTATCACTCCCCCTGCCTGCACCAGCCACATCCCATGGCCTCTGCCGCTGCTCTACCCTTTTCTGAACAGTTTGATGACCAACTTGTTAGAATCTCCATGTTGTTTGCTGTCATGCACCAGAATAGCACTGGCTCTGTCTCTTCCTCCATCCTTCAAACCCATGCTTTCCTCCTTGCTTGCTTCATTAGCTCAAAAGAAAGAAAACACACTCACTTCCTGAACTTGGCCAGGTTTTCCAAAATAACTAAACTTCCCTCACTTTCAAAGAGACTAGTTCCCTGTGACTTTGGAGCTCAGATGTTCAATTCCAGGGCCTTCTTAAGGTTTGTTTGACCTTTCCTGGAGCTCTAGAGATGTCACAGCAGGCAACCTCATGGACCAAGGGACAAATGTTTTGTCATCTGCTTCCTGTTGTCCCAGCAGCTTGGGCGGCAAGGAGGTGTGGTTGGAGAGACCTCTGCTAAGGATAGATATAAATTCAGACTCATGTTCAGGACACCACCAGAAGGAAGCGCTCCACACATTTCCACAGTAAGCATCTTTGTTAGGATCATCAAGGGCAGTTTGGAATCTGATGGAAAATGTCAGCCTTCTCTTTGCCCTTCTCCTCCCCGGCATCTCATCCCAAGCTCTCCTACATATTGATCAGCATTACTTGTTAGCAAGCACCATAATGTCCTCTGTGGGGCTCTTTCTTACCTGAGGGTAAGTCTCGTCTCCCATTTAGCTGCACTTTCACTGTGCCACAGAACCTCAGCTCTCTACCATAAAACAGGGACACCAATTTCCACCTCAGGCATTTTCATATTTAAAATGTTTCATGCAACATCTTTTGGGACCATGTTTGCTACAAAGAGACCTTAATACATTGCTACTGTTACTGTTCTTAAAGTGGGTATTGTGATTGAACGTGCTGATATGTTCATGTGTTATTGGTGGCTTGGTCCCTATTCTGGCAGTGTTGGGTCTGGGAGAGCCTTTAAGAAATGGGACGCAGTGGGAGTGCTTGGGACGCCAGGAATGATCCAGTAGTTCTCATGAAACCCTAGTTAGCAACCACGAGAGCAAGTGGGTTCAAAAGAAAGAGCCCGATTCTGAACTGGGCCCTGACTCCCTCCCTATGTGCCCCCTCCTTCACAATCTCTCTTACTCTGATTCCCATAAGTTCATATCAGAGGATGAACCCACTCTAGAGTTGGGATGAACCTAGCCTCTACAAGTATGTACTAAGTAAACTGCTTTTCTTTGTAAGGTTCCCAGCCATGCCTGTTTTGCTACAGCAATGGAAACTGTAGCAATAGTGGATGTTTTGATGCTCTTTGAGTCTTTGCAGGCAAGAGTTCACAAAAGGTGAGCTACAGGGTAACAAAGAAGGATTGATCTTCCTGTTTCAAAACCATTGGAAAATGCACTTCTGTGTATTAATATTAAAGCTGAGAAACTGACTGTAAAAGAAAATGTTGGTGCTTGGAAGGACTATAGATTCATATTGGGTGCCTGAGTAAGTAGATTGAACATCTTTTATAGTCAAAGAATAAAGTGCCATTCGAACATACAGAAAAAGAAAACACATGAGAATTTTTTAATAAATTCCAGTGCTCAGTACTATATGAAAAATTAGATTTGCTTATGTTCTCCATCTCCAGGACATGGATTTAAAAATCTAGTCACACATTTGTATTGATCCCCTTGCAGAGCCCTGCCTTTGACTCAGAAGATTCAACAAAGAGCAAAACAGATTGCATGGAGCTTCCACACTGCTAAAGGCCAACTCCATAATTGAAAATAAATGACAATTCTAGTGACTCGGTTTCCAGAAATTTGTACTTAGAGTTTATAGCTCAGTCCAAGGCTTAATCTATTTTAATGTTCTTCATGTAAACATTAGACACAGCCAAGATGTCTCTCTAGTTCCTCATTCCCTTCTGGAGGAACCAAGGGTACTCCTGAGACTCAGGAAGCTCATGAAAATTACAAGACTCATCAGGTCCCACCCCCAGGTTTCATGACTAGTGATCACTTTCTAGGAGAAAGAGATCTCTTCAATGTAACTGCCTACAAGTTGTACAAGGAGCTCCAGAGTTTCATAAGTCACCACACATGTTGGGAAGGCTTTTGGTGATAAAGCTGCTCAAGGTTTTCGTGTGCTTTACCCATGCTCTTACCAGTGACCCTGATATCCATTGGTTCACCATGCTAGTCCTGAGTGACAGAGAGAACTAAGATGCCAGCGCCAAAATACGGAGATGCTATGGAAGAGTATTCATAGGAACAAGACAGGTGAGGTGTGTTGGCTCTTTGTGGGGCTATAGAGGAGGAATTCTTGGAGGGGAAGACTAAGAAAGGAATCCAGAAAGGCACGGGGAAACATCTCTGTGGGGTGCTAAGGGCTAAACAGGCCAGGTGGACATAGATAGACAAGGGAAGGAACAAACATGCAGAGAACTGTAACTCTGTAAACTCTTTAATTCTTTAATTTTATGTCAATAACACCCATATACTCTTGGCCACTGAGCTCTGGATTTCAAGTCATAAACAGTTAACTCATCTTCAGTCTCCAGCTCCTCTCTCCACAAGGCTGGACACTGAAGCCCAATGGACAGCTCCATTGCCTGTCCTGTCCCTTCTAAGGGTGAATTTATCTCCAGAAACTCTCCAGCCTGCGTCTTCCCCATGCAGCTGATGAGACGGTGCAAACCCCCCCCCCAGTGGTGGGAAACGCTGCTGCTCAGGCTGAGTTGGGCTTCTTTCTGTGCACTGCTATGAAATGCATCTTCTTGGGTTCTGAGATTTTTAAAGTATATGATATAACACCACAGGTTTCTCTAGACTTCTTTTGAAATGCCTTTGCTTTTCATGGTTTCTAACTTACT
Organism: Grammomys surdaster; assembly: GCF_004785775.1. Classification (NCBI taxonomy): domain Eukaryota; kingdom Metazoa; phylum Chordata; class Mammalia; order Rodentia; family Muridae; genus Grammomys; species Grammomys surdaster. The sequence continues at coordinate 1,524,145 of NW_021604699.1, read as the reverse complement.
TTCATAGCATCTGGAATTCTACGGAAGTTTTAGAGGAAGATGGAGGTAAAGAGAGTAAGCCAGTAGCATTGATATAGCCTCTGCCATGTATTATCTATAAACACAGCCATCGACATAACAATGACCACTGACACAGTCACTATCATAGGTATGAATTCAGTAGTACCATAGGTAAGAATTCCCAAAGCCATAGACATGAACGTAGTCACCACAGTAGCCATAATCACAGAAATAACTAGAAGACTACATCATAGACATAGACATAATCACAGGTATAGACACAGATACAGCCATCATCATAGCCATTACCATTGATATAAAATCATAGTGTAGACAGACACAGATGCCAATATGGCATATTCATCAGTGGTCCTCTGTCTCCACAGAACCCATTTGTGATGGCTATTTCTGGTTGGCAACATGACTACATCTGGAATGAACGGCAATCCAGATATGGAGGGAACACCTGTGATCCAGATCTTGCAATATAGGGACCATGAAAAGATTAAGTCCAGGCAAGGTGGTACATGCCTTTAATTCCAGGAGACAGAGGCAAGCAGATCTCTGATATCAAAGCTGCCCTGGGTCAGAGCAAGTTCCAAGTAAAGAACAGTTTAGGTCCAGGCATGGTGGTATACACATTTAATCTGGGCTATACTTTCTGCTGGAGGCCTACATAAGGACAATGGAAGAAAGAAATCCCCCTTCTTCTTTGCCTGCTTCCAGTTACTTGCCAGCACATCTGTTGGAACCTATTTCTTCAAGATCCCAGCTTACACAGAAGACCAGCTGAAACAACTAGCTTTGTGAGACTGAGCTACTATTAGATTCTTGGACTTCCCGTTCACAGCTGCCCATTGTTGGGTTAGTTGGACTCCAAATTTAAGTCATTACAATAAATTTCCTTAATAAATAGAGACATTCCATAAGTTCTGTGACTCTAGAGAACCCTGACCATTCAAGTAAAAGACATGCAGAAACAAGGCCTTCTACACACTAGGGGTAATTTCTCATGTTCCCAACATCTCTCATTACTGTCCCAGGCTATGTGAACATCATACCATAGCATTCTAGTGCTGGCTGGAAAGTGGTGGGCACCCTCATGTGCACATAGATGGTCTGGTTCATATTACCCTGGTTTTTGTCAGCTCTTTCTGGCTCTATTCATTGGGATGTTTAAAGCATGGAGTCCTGCAGGAGGCAGTACCATGAACTTGGTACTCTCGTGGGTTTCAGGCCATTTTCACAGACATGTTACTACTCCCATTTTTAGTGCAAGTAGTGGCATACCTACCTACTTTTTTCCAGCCATTTATGATAAATCTCACTTGACTCTGCTGGGCTTCCTATGCTTGCCAGTCTTGCCTGGACTTTGGCATGATATGTTCAACTTTCAGAAATTCATTTTGATTTTTGAACATAAGAGTTAAAGGGTTTTTTAAAAAATAGTACTCATAAGACTGTGATAAAATGTCATGACCAGACAATTTAGAAAAGAAAGTTTAAAGGCTATGGTGCTAAGGGTTGGAGTCTATAAGGAGAGAGTGACAGCACAGTGGCTGGAGCAGCAGAGGAGGGCTCATATCTTGACCTGCAAGTAGAAGACAGGAAGCACACTGGGAATTCCATTAGTCTTTTGAAACCTCAAAGCCCACTCCCCCAGTGACACACCTCCTCTAAAAAGGCCACACCTCCTAGTCCTTCCCAAATAGTTCTAACAATTGAGGACCAGGTATTCAAGCATATGAGCCTGTGGAGGCCATTATCATTCAAACCACCACATTCCATTCCATGGCCTCTATAGACTTATGGCCATGTCACGATGCAAAATGTATTTAATCCAACTTTAAAAGTCCCCAAGTCTTTCACAGTCTCTCAAAGCGATAAATCTCCTATCTGTAATGCCTTGTAAAATACAAAAGCAAATTACATGCTTCCAACATACAATGACATAAAATATACACATACATTAGTATTCCAAAAAGAAGGAACCAGGCCATACTGAGGAAATACTGGACCAAAGCAATATTGAAACCCAGCAAGGCAAACTCCAATCTGTGTTACTCCATGTGTGATGTCAAAGGGCTTAGATGGTGCCATCCTTCCAGCTTGGCTGACTGCAACACACTTGTTCTGTTTCTACCACCCATGCATGGCTCTCCTCAGCAAACATCCCATGGCTCTGACATCTCCAACATCTTGGGATCTCCAATATAATCTAGGCTTTACTTTCATGCTTCATACAACAGCATCTCCCAGCAATCATGCAGGGACTCTCTTGCCAAACACATGACCTCAGAGGTGCCCTTTAACTCCAGAACAAGATCCTACAACCCCTTTACACCTAGATCCTTCGTGATTCTAAAGTCAGAACCACGTGGCAAATGCTGACAAGTTCAGCTGCCTTCTTGGGATGGAGCCTGCTTCCTTGAATTACATTCATGGCAGCTTTCCTTTATCCTTGCGTTTTAGAAGCAGAAAATTCTTTAAACCATTCTCTTTCACAAGTTGTAAGCTTAAATGGATGGGGTCTTGCCCTGAGAGCACCTAGACCCTATTCCATTTCAGATCAGAGCCCCACACCCACATCCCTCTGTATTTCAGGACAAGCCTTGGCTCTACCATTAAATTTTCTAAAATCCTTTTTCTTTTCGAAGTGTACATTTTGTATTTCTTTTGTCCTACTTGCTCTCTTTGACAGAGTCAATATTGGGCTGTCTTGACATCTCCTCCACCAAAGAAATTAGTCCATTACTTTTCAATTCAGGCTCAGGGCAGTTCTTAAGACAAAAGCAGAAGGCAACCAGATTCTTTGTCCAATATTACAGGAATGACCTCTAGTCCAGCTGTTTTAAAGTCCTTGCTTCCTTCTGAAGCCTCCTGAGCCTACACAATCCACAATGTCCACACTACTGTCCTCCAGGCTCCTGCTACAATGGCCCATTAAGCTCTGCTTACAGCTTTCAACCACATTTCCCATTCAAAGTTCCAAAGTCTTCTACATTCCTCCAACAATTACATGATCAGGGCTGTTGAAGCAATATGCCAGTCCCAGATAGCAACGTCTCTATTAGTTAGAGTTTTTACTGCTGTGATAAGACACCATGATATGTCACTATGATAAGGCAACTTATAAAGGAAAGCATTTAATTGGATTTACAGTTCCAAAGAGTTTGTCTATGGTGATGGAGGAAAAGGATAGCAGTAGGTGGTTGAAACAGGAGCTGAGAGCTCACACCTTGATCCATAAGCAAGAGGCAGAGAAGGAGCACATTGGGAATGGTGTCATTTGAAACAGCAAAGCCTATCCCCAGTGACACACCTCTTCCATCAAATCCACACCTCCCAGTCCTTCCCAAACAGTTCCAACAACTGAGGATCAGGTATCCAAACAGATGAACCTGCGGGGTACATTCTCATTCAAACTACCACAATTCTCCACACACACACAGAGTTTCATAATACGTCTCCCTCATAGTTTATGCTCTTGACATCCATTTAGATACTTGTTCACAGGCCATGATCATGATCACCCACTCCTCCCTGTTCTGCTCCAGAGTCCATTCTCATTAGAGTAAATCACCTCCCTGCCTATGGTGGCCTTCCATGCAGAGAGACTGTATCATTATCTTACATTAGCATTGGAAATGTAAAGGATCCCTGGTTATAGAGAAAGCTAGAGAAGCTCTCACTGTGTGCTCTGACACAAAAGCTCTCACTGTGTGCTCTGACATAAAAGCTCCCACTGTGTGCTATGTTTTGGCATCATGATACTGCATTTAGGTCCTCTGCTTTGATCTGAACATGCCCTTCAACACAAGCACAGAACCTGCAAAAGTAAGACTTTGCTTTCTGTCAGGACAATCTGATGAAAGAAAATATGGTATTGGATGGAAGACAAAGTCTTCCTTGCAAAGGAGACATAAATGATCTTTTAGTAGGATGTGAGACTCCTGGGAAGAGGAGGAAAAGAATGAGTATGAGGTAAAATGCTCCAAAGATGATAACAGCAATATCTGATTCTACAGATGCCACATGAGGAGCTGAATTTTTTTTTCTGATTCCGTTCATAGTAGAAGCAAGTAACACATTGAACCACAGAGCATTCTCCCTCAGAAGTCTGTCTGTCCTGTGCAATATAGAATATTTAGAAAGATTTCTGGTCCCGAGCTACTACAAGCCAAGAACACCCTATCTTGATTATAACTGCCTAAATTGTCCCTAGACATTTCCAAATGACAATCACTTCTCCCCACTCCACACCAGCAATGGGCAACTATTGGCCTACAGGCTGAGGTGGGAGTAGGGATAGACCTGGAAAAGAAACATATACCAAGCATTTCCTGCCATGTCATCAGTGTGAAGCTGTTTCAACAGTTTCTTGTAGCATGCCATTCGATAGACCCTTCTCCTTCCAGCCTCCTCTCAATGGTGAATGTTCCTTTCTTTTGCTGAACCTGTTCCAGTAGCTATATGCCAGATCACAGAGTCATCTGCCCTTGACAATTGCCCCTTTGATTCCTCTGAGGGGGAGGGTGGGCTGTCCTGTCCTGTCTGAAAGGCTCCTTGGTTCTCTGTGATCTCCCTAGTGTGTGGATTGCAAAACACAGGAATAGACAGAGCTGAGACAATAGGCAGGCTCATTAGCAAGGCCTTTGAAGTGGGCAAGGAAACAGTGGAAGTGCCTCTTGCCTCTTGACTCTCTTCTCTTCTTGTTCTTCCAGTCTCTCTTCCAGAACTCAATGGTGGCAACTGGCAAAGGGAGAAGAGGAAAGACTTGTGGCTTCAGGGGATTCTTGTATGGAATAAAAGCCAAGGGGAACAGCAGAGTAGGCCTCCCCCCACCTGGAGGAGCCGAGGGGTAGGAATTCAAAGCTCATGCTACCATTGGGATAGATCAGACAGGATGTAGAAAGAAGCATGCCAGAAGCAGGTGGTCAGCCTTCCACATAATGTGTGACATATGGGGCTCAGAGTTTGGGCAGCAGTTAAAGAATTAAAGCTTGGGCTGCCACCAAACTTCCCTATGGTCCCCAGATATAGGTGAAATGTCTAAGAGTCAAGAGGGAGTCAACATGTCGTCTAAATCACAATTCACCAACTCAAGCCTACAGGTAACTGAGAACCCAGCAATCACAGCTCACAGTTCTGTCAGCGGCTAATTTCCCAGCATGGACAAGAAGTGTCACAGTGTTGGACTATTGCATGGGAGAGTCATTGGCCATTGGAATCAGAAAATACCAATTGTGATAGCTAGAATATTAAAAGTCTCCTCCTCCTCCTCCTCCTCCTCCTCCTCCTCCTCCTCCTCCTCCTCCTCCTCCTCTTCTTCTGCTGCTGCTGTGTGTGTACACTTCTTCAAACAAGCTGGAGATTTCTCAGTGCCCTTTCTTACCTTGCCTGCTTTTCTGAGATGGATTCCTCCAAGGAGTCCACATGTACTCTGGGATATATACAACTTAAAAATGTCATTTGCTGTTCCCTCCACATATCTATAAACCCTTTCTAGGAAAATGTGGGTATGTAAGTAAAATTGGTCTGAAGGAGTCTTGGCTGCCTGTCAAAACTTTCACTGTGTTTCCCTCCAACAGGTCTCTGAGAACAAAACACTGCAGTCAGCTCCTCCCAGGTTGCTGGAGACTCTCAAGAAGGAGGGTACAAAATATATCTTTAAGGTGTGTTGTTTCTCTTCCAGTATAAGCAAGCCCTATGACAAGAGATTTAGAAGGAGATATAGGCTCAAACATTAAAGCCCTTGCTTTCTTCCTATAGGAATGTAAACCCTACAAGTCTCCAGGGGGAAGTTGTCACCCATGTTCACAGGAGCTTTAATACCAATAGGTGAGAGGTGGAAGCGTAGTGCTCGCCACTGTTGAGTGGTGAGCAGAATGTGGTACACCCATGCAGGGGAACATTACTCAACCTGGAAAAAGAGGAACAGTCTGATAAATGCTGTATCATGGATGAACTTTGATGTTTATGTACTAACGGTCCATTCATCTGAGGCACCTAAAAAAGTTTAATTCATAGAGATAGGGATTCAGTGAACTGGGAAGAAAGAATGGGGAGCCAGCATTTAATAAGTTCAGAGTTTGAGTTTAGAAGGATGAAATTTTTCTGGAGATGGTAGTGATGAGTGCTCACCACCAACCTAGTGCTCAGTACTGATCCCATGACGTGAATATGTACTGAACCATAATTTAAAATCTGAAATTTTAGGGCTGTGTTTTCACAGACCCCCACACAGCTCTGCCCAGTGTAAAATCCACCATGATAGAGTGAAATTTATCCAGTGTAACACTGAAGGGGACACCATGCAGCCAGGGCCCTGAGGGAGAAGATGAGAGCAGAGTCAAGTGCTGACAAGTGTGTTTCTGAGCCAGAAAGAACAGCACACACGGTGACAATGAGAACCCAACTTTCTCCAGAATTTCCTGAGGAATGAGTTTCTGATACTCCAGCTTCTCTCTCTCTCAGATTTTCCCACCATGGAGGCATATTCATTTCTCTCCCCCTTCCCTGAACCCAGGCCTATAAGGGTCTAATGAGAGAAGAAGACAGAGTATGAAGAACCATTGATTTCAGTGATCTGAATGGCCGCTTTCCATGTGGAACACGCATTAAGATTCAAGTAATAAGTATTGTACACAGACCTACACACTCCTTTTGTGTTTCCGAAATGGGTGCTATATCACATGTCCTGTCATTACTTATTATTGTATCTATATCTATAGACAGTCCTTGGTGTCTATAGGAAATGGGCTTCAGGATCCCCGAGAACACCAAAATCCACAGGCAGTCAAGTCTCTTAAATAAAATGCTGTTATATTTCTATAACATAGACACGTATCTTCTCTTACACTGAAATCTCATATACTATCTAACAAAATGTAAATACTGTACAGTTGTTAGGCCTATTGTTTAGAAAATAATGCCAATAAAACTAACTCTGTTCAAAACAGGTAAAAGGTGTGTTTTTGATACAAGGTTTGTAGAATCTAAGCATATGGAAGTTGAAAGTATAGAGCATCAACTATATAAACAAACACACAAGCACACATGTGCACCTGAATAGACACACACACACACACATACACGTGCACCCAAACACACACATCTATACACATTTGCACACAGTACACCTGAGCATACACATTTACACACATACATGTTCACCCAAACACATACTTCTACGCATACTTGCTCACACACACAAACATGTACATACACACTCACAAACATACAGGCACACACCTGAACACACACACACACACTCAAACACACTTGTACCCAAACACACACATGTACACACACTTGCACATACATGCACACAAACATGTACATACACATATACACTCACAGATATGCATGCACCTGAACACACACACACACACACACACACACACACACGCTGCCCTCAGTCACCAAGTGTTTGTCTTCCCCAGTCTTTCATTAACTTTCACAACCTCACCACCTTTAAGAGAATGGTTGATGACGTATTCTGCAATTTGGGTTTACCTGGTACTTTCTCATGCTTGGATTGGGATTATTCATGCTTGGCAGGAATCTCACAGGGATGCAATGGAGGAGCCCTTTCTCTGCCCATCCTGTGATGCTGTAACATGACTTCAGAGTTAAGTCTTCCTTCTTCCTTCACTGTAAACCCCCTTATGCACTTCTGACAAGCCTCTTGTGAAATGCTTCAAGAATGGCAAATTCCCCGACCTTTGTCTACTGCTCAGTCATTAGTTTTAGTGCCTGCTGATGTGTCCTAAATGAATTATATATTAATAATCAGGCTGCCGAGCAGAGATTTTCTAATTCCTTCAACTTTTGACAGGTGCCATCCTTCTATAGAGAACTTTGCCCTTCACACACACACACACACACACACACACACGTATGTATGTATGTATGTATGTATGTATTATATATATATATATATATATATATATATATATATATATTATAGATACTCATTTAGGTGCATTCAGCAAGCCACATGGGTTGTTATTTAGTCAGTGTGCTACAATCTGCTTTGGCCATCAGGAGCCATTCGTTTTGTGCCTATGTCCTTTCCATGTGTCCTCACCTGGACTACATCAAATTCTGGTAAAAACGCGCCTGTCCTACTTGGAATATCCTAACCCCATCTGGAAGCAGTCATTTCTCCACGGCACATCATCAGGCACCTTCATTGCCTGAGCATCGGAGAATCCTCTGTGTAGCATGGACCATTCTCCAAGGCCATAGACTTGGACAGCATGTTGCTGAGGGCTGAGACAATTGATATTTGTATATCTAAGCAATGAAAGACATGGTTCCAAGACTAGGTGATGGGTTTCCACTCTCATCATCAACTTAGAGAACCTCCACGGTACATATCAATGTCCAGAAAACCTCCAGACCCATTGTATTCAGACTCATTCTACATTCACTTATTTCCTCGGGCCCCTGCATGTAACCAGTGTTATCAGTTCCTCAGCATCCCATCTGCTCTCCTCCTTACATGGCTTCTGAGCTGCCAACCAGTGAGTCTTGGGGATCTGTGACTTCCCTCACCTGGATTGTCCCACTGAACTCTTCAAATACATATTTTTTATTTAAATTTAATTTATTATTAACAGTGAGTCTATATATGTATTGTGTGTGTGTGTGTGTGTGTGTGAGAGAGAGAGAGAGAGAGAGAGAGAGAGAGAGAGAGAGAGGGATTTGGAGTCAGGGGGTGCACAAAAGTGCCATGGCCTGAGTGTGGAGGTAGGATAGCAAGTTTCTGGATTCATGTCTCTGCTTCCACCACAGAATTCTGGAATCAAGCTCAGATTATCAAGGTTTGAGTAGCAAGAACTTTTACCAGATGACTCATCTCGCTGGTCACTGATAGGCATTTTTTAAACAAAGTATAAGAAAGAATGTCAAAGAAGGAGGGAAGAAATTTTAATTTGAGCACAGTGACTATGTTTCTAACATATCTGAGGAGTCAGAGGGAGAGAAGATTCTTCAGGGCATCGTCTATAAGCCACTCTCCCTCTCCCAGACAACACTTTGTTAGAGTAAGTTATTGCTTCTAGTAATTTTCCACATCGACTACTGAAACTAAAATAAACAGAATTTTCCGGTTTTTGAATTGTTTGGCAGTAGCCATAAAAATCAGTCAAAGATTTATTACTAACTTATCAGGGGGAAAGTCTTTTCTGCTTTCATTGTATGACATGGCCGAGCAGAACGGAGGAGGCCCCACTCTAGTAACAAACCAACCCTGTGAATTTTGACATAATTAACTCTCATTCCTTTTATTGCCACAGCTAAATGTACGGTGAGCGGCCATCAGACTTAAACAGCTCGGCACGTGGCGTGGCCCCCACTGTTGGAGAAAGGAACAAGATGCAGGCATCATCACAGGGCTTCCAGCTGAAAGTGACAGGAGACATTCTTGTTCTTATCTCACAGGTCCACGAGCGTTTCAGAAGTGGGAGAAGTGCAGGGGTGTCTGGTGATCAGCAGCAGCTTCTTCTGGCTGCGTTATTTCCCAGCTCCAAGAATGTTGAAACAAGAACCTCAGCTTGAAGCTATCTGTCTCACCCATAATTCAAACCCTTTAACTCCTCTGAAGAGATGTGCCAGCAGTCTCTTTTTGATTAGAATGTGAGCACAGTTTGGTGTACTTTTAAACTTTACAACCTTTCATGTTTACTTTGGACACGTCTACATTTTTTTTTTTACCTCACCCACATTTGTGGCTAGTTGAACAAACCTACATTCAGCTGGACTTCTTTCTTAAGTGGTGGCTGTCCACCCTTTTGACTAAACAGACGGCACTGTCATCTCTATCTGTGTTGGGCTATCCTGGGATACATGCAGCCCTGGATTGGGCATTCCAGTAGTGTGTTTCTGGTGAGTTATGCTGGTAATCTTGTCAGCAAAATTCCTCTCTTTGCTGACCATAGGCTAGGGCAGGAATGCCTCGAGCCTGCTCATTTCTCATCCAGCCTGCTGTATCATAAGGGGCCCTTCAAAGGGTCTGTTAGTGTAGACACAAGATGAGGCTAGCAGGGTTCATACACTAGTGTGACCCTCCACTAAGATGTGTCCTGAGTTCAGTCACCAAAGTAAGGAAGACACTCAGGCCCAAATGTTGTCATTGTCATTCCCCACCACCACCACCCCCAAACACCATGTATTTGCTGAGTTCTGAATCCCTTCCCTGGTGGCGTGTGACCTTGCTGTGCCCTGCTCTCTGAAGGTCTGAGTCACCACTGTGGCAAAGGAGTCAGAGAACTCCTTGTAGACACAGGGAACAGATAGCACCTTTTAAAAGCCACTGAATCAATGTCAATTGTAGCTTAGGGCATGTCAGGGCTGTAGGAACGGAATAAAATTCTATAGGGTGTGAACCAGGCACAGAACAATAGAAAGAGAGGCCGTGTGTTTGTGATTAATAAGAAAAATCACGGGCTTTATTTATCCTGGCCATGTGCCAGCTCGTGGGCTGCAGATAGGTGTGTGAGGCCCTTTGTTGTGGAAGCCAGCATGGCAGTAAGTATGTAGGAAGAACCTTCCTTTGACCAGGAAAGGCAACAAGAGTAAGAGGGAAAGTCAGTGCTTTGTGCTGCTTTGCATTTCCTCCTGTGGTAAAAGCAGCAAGACTTGCCCAGAGTCCCGGCTAATACCATAACTTCCAACACCACCAGCAAAAGCTCTCAAGAGACCCAAAGGTCAGGGAAAGACCTAGCACCCATCTTATGCCTTTCCACAACACAGCAGTCTCCAGAAAGCCCCACATGATTGAACAAGAGAGGCCTGAAGCTCAGCAAGTGTCTACACTGTACTTCACAGACCATGGCCACAGCTAACAGGCTCTAAGGATCCCCATGTCACTACCACCAGATAAAAAGCAAGACAGTTGGTAAAACACAGAATTGAAACTGGGTCTTCACACTACAAGATGTTTCCTCTGTGACTCCTGGTTTTACTTGCTCTGAAGTCGAAGCCATAAGATCCAATGCCTCATGAATCCAGGTCAGAGGCAACTGAAAGGCCATCAGGAAGCAGAGTGGAGGCTCCCCGGGTGTGAAGAGGCAGGATAAACTTTGAGCTCCCACATATTGGCATCTTGCAAGGCAAAGGCCCAGGACGGTCAGGTTCTATTACCTTTAGGAGAAGCCAGGAGCACTGAATGCTAGAAGTTTTCTAACTGTGTTTGCGTTGGCAACAGATTTAGCTTGCATTTCAGTTATGTACCTGTGAACGGCATTTGGTTTACAGGTCATGACCTTCACTGTGTGGCATCTCTGGAACAAGTCCAGGGACAGAGTTTGAGGGTGGAGGAGTAGAAGGCAAAGGGGGCCTCAAACAGTGCTAAAGCAGGGACAAGCTTTGGGAAAGGTAAGACCTGAACAAAGTGGAAGAGGCTATCCCTCTAGAGGGGTCTGAAGGAAGGAAGGCATGTGCTAAAGTGAAGGGGAATACGGCTCAATGTGTGGTGCATGCCTTTAGTTCTAGCACTCAGGAGGCAGATCACTGTGAGGTCAAGGCCAGGCCGATTCATATAACAAGTTTCAAGCCAGGGATACATGAGAACTTGTCTCAAAGCAAAACAGAAACAAACAAATGAGAAAGCAAAACTTAAAGGGGGTAATAAGCTGAGAAAAAAAATCACTGCGTATGACTGAATATGTAACCTAAAATATCTAGACACTCAATGAAAATAAAAACCAAACCAACCAACCAAACAAACAAAACAAAACAAAACAAAACAAAACAAAACAAAAAAGCAATGACAAAATGTAGAGGGAGTATAATGACACAAACCCCCAGGTATCCATTACCACACACCATTTAGAGAGCACTACATAAAACCTGAGAGGTGGGTGAAGCCATTTAACCCTCAGGATCCCAGGAGGTGCTCATCCCGGTTCCTCTCACATTAGAGATGAAGAAACTGTCTGCAGCTGCCTAGGACCACTCACTGCCTAAGATCAGAGCACACAGTAGATTCTGGCTCTGCTCTCTCTTTTCAAGCTATTTTTTTCTTTCTGCATGCTGAGTCTCAAAACCAGAAGTGAAAAAACACAAGATGGACTCATAGTGGCTCATCAATGCCTCCTTCCCAGGAGATTTTAATTAGCAGGATCTGCCTAGCTAGATCCTGTTACCTAAGCTGGGGTAAGCCAATCTTGACCAGAAAAGCAGGGGCTTACACTGTATCAGTGTCACACTCCCCAAGAGTGCTCTCTCAGACCTTGTTCAATCAAGTGTAACAAATATAAGCCACAGCTCTTACCCACCAGTAAACTGAGGGAATAACATTCAGATGAAAGGAAAAAGACCAGGGGCAGTATCTCACCCTTGTGAGGTCAGCACCTAGAAGCAGAGGCAGAAAGATGGTAAGTTCCAAGCCAGTCTGGATGACATAGTGAGATCCTGTCTCAATAAACCCAAATAAATAAGATGGAAAAGAAAAGAAAGAAAAATATCACGACTCCTAGGCCTATGGACAGAGATGAGCTACATGGGAACTCAGTGTGTTCGTGCCAGACAGTGAGACTCAAGAAACAACCAGCCCTGTTTCCTCCTCAAAACAGCCGCAAGTTACCTATAATTTTCCAAGGAGAATCTCCTTACTACTCTCACGAGTTGAGTGACAGAACACTAGAGATGACAGTGGGGTTAGGGTGTGGGTGGTCCTGACCTCTGCTCACATCCCTGTGGCCTCTGTTCTTATAAACTTCTCTGACCCTCCTGTCAAGAGTCTAGGATATAGCAGGTTTGAAGAACCAAAGCTCACAAACCCAGACTTCCCATCAGCTTTGCAGTACACACTTCAGGTGGAATAAATTAAAAAAGAGGGCAGCAGGGAGTTAAAATAAAAACCCATAATATTCCACAAAGGCACATACTTTAGTTCCATTATCATGAACTAGGAACACATGGGTAAAGCTTGCCTGATGTTTCCTGGCCTGCAGTCAGTTCAAAAGGAACAGGCCTGGGCGTGCCATCCACAGCAGACACTCTATTCACGCTGGCGTTATTAAATAACAATTTATAATGATTTATACATTTAATTTACATGGCTGCCCTTAGAAATCTAATTGCTCATCAGCCCTGCCATCTTCTGATGCACTGGCTAGAAACAGGACAGTGGAAACAGTTGGTTCTCAGGAGGGTTTCTGTACAGGCAAAGTAGGCCAAGAGCACCCTGAAATGTCCGAGCCCAGGAGTTGGGAGTTCCAGAGACTCAAGAACTCACCGGCCTAGGAGGCCGAGCTTGGTGCATTCTGAAGATGGGAGCTGGTCACAGATCAGCCTAACTTCCAAAACTTGTTTCCATGATATCAATTCAGTAAGAAAGGCCAAATCCACTCCACACTGATGCTGTCGTGGCTGCTTGGGAGAAAGAGTAGGTGAGAGTACCTTGACATTTTGGGGAGCTATAAAAAAACTAGAGAGGCTGGAAGGACATCAGGTAGAGCACACACAGCTCTCCAGCATTTCCCCGCCCTTAGCTGGAATCATCTCAGGCATTAATTTTTATTTGCTGGAAGCTGAGACTGGGGCCACTGATTCCAGAATTCCTACCACACCACTTTCCATCCAAGAGCCAAACTGCAAAGTAGCTTATCCTCCTGAAGGAAAAAGCTAGTCTGAATAGTGAGGGAACAGAGGAATCTTTTCTCAAAGGTTGAGTGCCCCGTGGTGCAGTGTTCAGCCTGTTTAGCATAATGAGAGGTACAGACCCAGCATGTTCATTTGGCCATCAACTTGGAGAAAAATATACATTAGCCCTTTGTGTGAGTGAATCTCAGGAGTGTATGGAGTGCTCAAATGTATAGAGTAAAATATGAATGTGTGTGTGTGTGTGTGTGTGTGTGTGTGTGTGTGTGTGATTGTACAGGTGTTTTAGATAGGTAGTGTGTGTTGCATGTGTGTGCTGTATGGAGATTATGCGGTGATCATATATCATGTACTGGGTGGGAGTGTGTAAGGTATGAATGTCATTTAGGACCCACATGCTTCTTGGGCATGTGTGGTACATATGTTAGGTTAGTGCTGTGTGCAGATATGAGTATGATAGGTTTCTGGTGAATGCTCCCCACATGTAGAGCCATTTCTGTCTGTGTGGCACATGTGGGGCATGTGTAGCATACAGCAGCATGTCTGTGGTATCTGTCCTGTGTGTATGCTATGTGTGGAGTGTGACCCATGGATGCGAAGTATGTATGGGGTGTGTGGCAGAGTATAGCACGCATGTGGTATACATGAGAAGAACTTACCCAGCCTTCGGTCCATCAGCAAGCAGACCTCTCTTTTGGGTTGGGGTTCAGTAGATGCTGACAGCTGGGAGAGCTGGGAGGAGATGACAACAGAAGGTGAAAGAAACCGCTGAGAGCAAGCACAAGTTGACTCACTGGTGAAAACGTCTCCAAAGACAACATTCCTGAAAAGGTAAAAAGGGCGAGCTGAGAGTGACAGCCTCATTTCTAAATCCTTTTCCTTTCCTTTAACTTTAGTAATGGCTGCTATGCACACAATTCTGAAGGGTACTCTCTCAGCTGTGACAGAGGCCCCACCAGGTATCCAGGTCACCCAGCTTTGGGTTCAAGGTCTACCCGTGGATGATTCTCTTCCTTTCCTTTTGAACAGGTCAGGGCAGGTCCCCTATGAGCATGGCATGGAGGTAGTGATGTCAGGATTTCTGCCGAGAGGTTGAGGGAGGGGGGACAGTCATGGAGGTCATGGAGGAGGCCTAGCACAGAGGTGTAACCACATCTTATAGCGAAGGAGATTTATCGTAAGGCTGGACACGAGTAGAGACAGGACCAAAGCAGACTGCAGGGATTGCAGCAGGCAGGTCCTCAGAAAGCCCTCTGGGAGGTATTCCAGTCAGAACCAGTCTCCTCCCTCTTCATACCCAGCAAATACTTTCTAGTCTCTCATGCTCTTCCTCTGGCCTGGCCGATTCCTCAGAGATGTACCAAGATGCTTACTACATTCCCCCATAACCAGCCGCTTGGTAAATTGTGTTCATTCCTAAAGACAGATTTAACCAGCTTCAGGAACTTAAATGGTAATTTTTCCTGTTGGGACTACGAAGGCAGAGCTCATAGTCATAAAGGATCAGCTCAACTAACCCACAGGGTCTGCTCCTCTAGTCAGTCAGTCCAATTCTGGCTGGTGGGTCTGTGCCTCCTCACCTTGGTCAAACCTGGTGAAAACCCCTGCAGTGCTCAGTGGGGATGAGTGGAGTGGGGGTCCTCAGTTACTTCCCATCCTGAGTCATGCTGCTCCACATCACAGAACTGAACTTGTTATCACACACACACACACACACACACACACACACACACACATGCACACTGACAGCTTTGAACTTCCCCAGAATGTTAGCTATGCTGCTCCAGAGTCTCTCTAAAGAAGGGATACTGTGTCTCCTCAGCTTCCTGCCAAGGAGGGCCCATGGAAGGCCCTTGTCATATATTCTGTTTACATTTTCCTGATGTGAGGTTGCTGCGTCTTCCTTGGCTTCAGTTTTAAATCTGGTGTGCGATATGCCCAGAACTGGCAGGTGTTGTGGGACTTTTCTTCCTAGTCAGCCGTTCCTGCCATTGCTTTGGTTTCTAGGGTAGCTTACACATCACTCTTTGTTCTTGATGATCCCCTCTTTTCCATCACCAGTAGGGCCTCAACACCCATCTACAGCTAACAAAAACCTCCGGCACCCCATCTCCATTCCACACGTGTCACAGATGTTGCCATGAGGACGTGCTTTGGCCATGCTGACTTAGTACCCAGGTATCAGATTCTTGGAACATCTGTGGTACCAGATACACTGACACAACATGATTAGCCATTCTGCTGCTGTTTTCCTGAGTGGTTAATCATGCCTGTGCATAAAGTTAAAGCACCCAAACAGAACTGTATCAGGAGGATGGAGTGAGGGCAGTGGTTCCTGACCGCAGGACTCCAGAGGAATCATATGAGGCGGAAGAGGGCATGACTAAACTCAAAAACCATCAGGACCTGTCCTGTTTCCTCTCATGCAGCTCGATTTCCATATCCAGCCAAGCAAAGGGTCCCAAATCAAACTGTGTTCGTGTGCCCATTCAGAGCCACTGATGCCAGCCTCTGAGGAGACTGAGGATTTGGGCTTTGTGTGACTTTAGAGATCCATGGCCCATTCATTGATCAGCTAGGAGCCAGGGAGGTAAACAGACATCACACTAGCCATCAGAGGAGCCACAGTAATGTGATAGACAGC
Source organism: Grammomys surdaster (assembly GCF_004785775.1). NCBI lineage: Eukaryota > Metazoa > Chordata > Mammalia > Rodentia > Muridae > Grammomys > Grammomys surdaster. Next base: position 1,507,887 of record NW_021604699.1, on the reverse strand, counting down.
CAAAGCATCCACATTCTTCAGTTCACTGAAGCAGAGAAGGATTCTGATGTGTTCTCACTGAAACAGCACAGCGTCTGGGAAAAGAAAGTCCATCCTACAGTGGCTACACAGCTGGGTCTAATGCAGTACATAGTAAGTGCTTATCAGCTGGTGTGTAGGCAAGCTAAGATGTGTATATTGGCAGATGCTGATCTGGGCTTTCAATTTGTTACCATAAACAGGGAAAGGAGAGGCAGAAAGATAGTGTGGAATGGGGCTCTATCCAAGGAAGCCACATTCTAACCTTCTCTGAGGGGCGTCTTAAGACAGTATTTCCTCCTGTCTATTGTGAGCAGACCCTCGGTGGCTTCAGCAATGAAAGCTCTGTGTGTGTGTGTGTGTGTGTGTGTGTGTGTGTGTGTGTTTGTGTTGAACACTCATGTATGCAATAGGTTGCCACATAGCCATTTATCTAGAATAATGACATCCTTGAAGCTAGGGCATTTCTATCCAACTAGGAGGTTGATTGTGAGAGGCAATTTCTGTTTTCTTGGGCCTCGTTGACCTAACTAAACAACCACCCCATGGCACAACATCCCCATGCAAAACCAAAGCTGGTCCACAGTCAGAGGTCTATGAAGGAAAAGGAGCTTGAAAGGATGGCTTGCAAGATGGCTCTAAGTTTGAGAACCCGAATTCAATCCCCTGAGCTCTCATGGAGGAAGGAAAGAACTTACTCCAGCTAACTGTCTTCTGTCCTCCACATACAGTCCTTGCTATGGGTGTGTGTATGTCTGGTGTGTATGTCTCCTCCTGCTCCACACTGCCCTACAGGTTATTTCTGGAGTTTTTCACTTAGTATTTTCATACTGTGAGCTTCTCACTTGACATTCATCTTCCTGAGACAGAGACATGTGACAGATGATGGCTCTCCAGTACCTCCTCCATGTAGGATGAGGTCCCTGGTTCCTTCTCTGCTCCTTTATCCATTTCCACGCTCCACTCAGGTTCCTCTACATCCTTCAAAAGTCAGTCTGAAGCCCCTACTGTGTCACTTTGTTATATGTCTTCCTTTAACCCAAGCCTGTGCTCACCAGACCCATGCCCAGGTGGGCTCACTCCACCTATGATGTTCCCAACTTAGCTATTAGCCACTAACAAGCAATGCCTATGACCTTGTGCCTTTTCACATAAATATCTGTCTCAGCACATCCCTCTGGGCCCAGGTATGAATATTTCAGGTGATTGTTACGGTCTTAAGTCAAGAATCATTCCTCATAAATCCACCATTTTTCTCTCAAAAAGATCATGCTGTCTATGAGTCTAGGTGTTCTTGTCCAATATGTGCATTTGTCTCACTTTGGCAACATTTTTTTTCTGTCATCATGTAGTCTATCATGTAAGGGTGAAAACTATAAAAATTATTTTTAAAAGAGACACCCACCCCAAAAGCCTACCCTTTATCCTCCCTTACCTCTTGGCACTGATGTTGTCTGGCATCCTTGGCGTCTGCTATGTTGAACCAGTCTTATGTTGCTGGTACAGCGGCAGTGGCTCAGCATGTACGTATGTAAAAGATCCCAGCTCTCATTCTTTATGCTCTCCCATAGATGTTTGATGTGGCTGATTACCTGCTTCTTAGAATTCCTTATCTTGTGTTACACACACACATAATTGTGCCTGTATATGTGCTAACAGGAACATAACATGAAGCTTACACTTGTTACATACTTGTTCGCATGGAGATCTATTTCTGCAAATACAGCCACGCATGAACTGAGCTCTGAGGTGACTTGAGTCATTTAAACTGACCTCCTGAACGCTGGGAACCCCAGACTTTTAGACTAAGTGGAATCACAATCACAGGAGGGACACACCCCTCTTCTGAGAATTTGATAATGTCAGGTGTGGTCCTCACTATCTAGCTAACCACACCTCCTGGCTGACTGCATAACCATAGAGAATGCTAGACCGTGGTTCAAAAGAATGTGCTGTACTCTAGGAACTTGAAGTTTGGAATGTCTAGTTAACTACAAATATTCATTTATTCAGTCCTATAAAGGGGCCACCTAGCAAATATATATGAAAGTTCTTCAGTGTGTCTGACCTCAAGATAAAAAACATGAATGTTGGTTAATTTGTTTAAATGTACCCTTTGATTCACAAAGAAATAATGAGAACACATTTTTTAGCCATCTCCTAAGACTGCTGTCTGACCAACCAGCTTCCTGGTGTATGCTCATCAACAAGCATGAGATGAGCTGCCCAAGAAGAACTCTGGACAGAAGAATGTGAGGTTGTACCGTGTCCTAAGCTCTGCAAGTCAGGATGTCTCAACAGAATAGATAGCAAACATCCAGAGGGTGTAGAAATGAGATGTCAATGAGATGCTTTGCTGAGAATGGATAGATTGGGGCACGTCACTACATAGGCAAGGAAGGCTAGAGATGTGAGTAAATATAGCTTGCATGCTGACCTCTGACCTCTGACTGCTGTCATGTCAGTGTTAGGGTGGACAATAAGAGCTAAACATCCAGGAACTGAATTTCGTTCTCTCTCTCTCTCTCTCTCTCTCTCTCTCTCTCTCTCTCTCTCTCTGTGTGTGTGTGTGTGTGGTTATTGAAGCAAGTTCATCTCTATATTTTGTGATTTCTGTGCCTTTTTGTTTTCTCTGTTCTTCTGCCTCAAAGGCTATAGAATGAGACCTTTACCAGAGACCACGCAGATGCTAACACATTTGACTGCTCTTGGACTTTCCAACCTCCAAAACCTAAAGCCAAAATCAATTCATTTTTCTTGAGAACTACCCAGTCTCTCAGGTACTCCATTATAACAACCAGAAGGACTAAGAGCACAGTCTACAAAGGAATGCCAGAAAATGGACGGAGGCCAGCATGAAGCCAGAGATGAGGGACTTGGGATTAAGGATGGGGGGGGACTCAACTACTTCTACCATGTCTCCTTTCTCCTGCTCTTGTGCCAGCCCCTGGTCTACAGCTTCCCTGAGTATCTCTAGGAACATTTCTTTTAACTGTGGGGTGGTGAAGTTTAACCCTGAAAACCAAACAAACTCTGTCCAAGACAAGCATTGAATTTGTCTTGGCAGTACCCCATAGATGAGGCGTGTGAATGTTGGTTAATATGTTTAAATCCACCCTTCTGTTCTCAAACTCTGAGTCCCCTCTTTAGCACTTTCCCAAGACTGCTGTGCAACTGAGTGGCACTCCTGTCAACAGTAATAAGAAGAGGTGTGTGCCCAGAGTGTGGAGAAGGATGATGTGAGCCTTCAGGACCATACAGCCCCCAGACTCCTAGCTATATAAAATGGCAAAGATGATGCGGATATGGTATGGCTCTCAAATTCCTTCTCTGCCAAAGGCAGCATCTGGTCAGATAACCACTGAGAATTGAGATTTAAAAGCATTCATGAGTTCTCTCCTTTTTCCATCATCTGTGATTCAGATAATGGTAGTCTATTTGCCAATTCGTGAAACACTTTATATACTTGTGAACTTGGGTGGATTCTCCATGGATTGGAAGATTCTGTTTTCTCTTGTTCTTCTAGAGTTGAGAAAGCTGGGGTTTGGATTCATGGAGAATATACTTCGTGGTCTAGAAAGTCCCAAGGCAATAGACTAGATGCAGTGTGGAGGAAGTTATGACTAAGGGTTCAGTCACCTGGTATAGGACAGAGCTCCAGCTGTCACTGTCACCCATGCTCTCAGAACTACTGGATATATGGGAAAAATAGGATTAGAACAGAGGGAAGGGACACAGACTTCCTCAGAGAAATACTTTCTGCCACACTGGCTAGATAATAAAGTTTTGTCATAAAGGAGCTACATCTGCCTGATATGGAATCCTCTGGCTGTTCCGAGATCCACTGGAGAACTGAGTCTCTGAGACAGACACAATGCAACTAATGGAATCTGAAGAATTATGAACCCATCCTTTCCAGACTTTTCCAGCTCCCTTTCCAGGTTTACACCAAGTAGATAGTATCACCAACATATTTCTTACATGTTTTCTGGTATTTTCTTCTTTGAGACTACACCTGTATTTGAGTTGTGTTCACAAGAGTGGTAAGATAGGTCAGCCTACCTGGAGTCTAATGAATGTTTCAACAGGAACTATGCCCTTGACCAACACTTCCAGCTTCTCAGACAAGCAGTGGACTTTTCCTCCAACTCCCTATTCCTCAGAGAGTCTGTGTTTCCAGACGGGCGCAGCTGTAGTTCAGCCTACAGTGCAGAGGGATCTATGTAGAAAGTTAACAAGGACATAAAGTCACAAATGCCTCCTAGCCCTAGGTACACACCTCATTCCAATACTAAGAACTCAAGAAAGGAAAAAACATTTGTGTCCCCCTTGCCTTCAAAGGAGAAGAAGTTTAATCAAAAAGTAGATTATTAGCTTGTCTGTAGCAAGGATGCACAATGAAGCAATCGGAAAACAGAGGCAGGAAGAACTCCGGGTTTCCACACATGTACTGTGTGCCATAGACACTTCTCTAAGTAGTTGGGATTCACTTTACCTGGATGAAAAGCACTTCATTAAATGCACTCCAGGATGATGAGGCCCAAAATGCTGGCAGCAGATTCACTGGGGTTCCCTAAATGTGCACAGATTTACTCTGTGCTCCTGCACTGCAGAGCACTTATATAAGTTAAGAGCTGTACTGAATGTGGACCAGACCTGGAACTCTGTCCTTCATGCATGGCAAGCACAGGCCTCACTGGAGTGACACACTCATGGCCAGATGGTGGAAAGTCATCCCGTCTTAAAAACAGAAGCACTGTTCAGGGTCAGGCTAGGTGGACTTTGTTCTTAGAGTGATGTTTGAAGGCAGAAAGCTGGCCCTTTTGAATATAGACAGGACATGCTTACAAGTTTGCAGCTGTGATGGTAAAAATATGAGTCCATCCCTTGCAACTGGAGACAGCAAGAACTAAGTACTGAGCACTCCGCTGACAGGACGAATGCCATGCAGGCATGGAGAAGAATGGAATGCAACGCAGAGCCTTGCAGACAAAATCTGGAGTCACTGACAAATAAGACCAGGAGTTAGGGATACAGTGTGGTTGTTTGCTACAACGCATCTTCTGATGGTATCATCACAGACAATCTCATTCACCATCTCCTTACTCTTCTGTCCGTTTGTTTACAGTGAGAACACTTAAGCAGATGTCAAGCACATAATTCAGCATCATTAACTGGCTGCCATGCGCTGCATCTGCTCTCCTGTGTTTCCTTAGCTGAGAACCATGCGTCTGTGCCTTTTGACCAGCATCTTCCTTTTGTTCCAACTCCAGCCCTGGCTCTCCCAGTTCATCTGTATGGATCTGACCTTTTGCTTTCCACATATGAGTGAGGCCATGTGGTATTTGTCTTTCCTGCTTCTGGCTGATTTCACTCAGTGTAGCATCTTCTGGGTTCATCCACATTATTGTAAACAACAGGATTCCCTTTTCGTTGCTGAGTATCATTCCAGTGTTTGTGTGTGTGTGTGTGTGTGTGTGTGTGTGTGTGTACATGTGTTGTGTGTGTAAATATATTATCATTTCTTTTTTATGCATGTGTGTGTGCAGGAGAGTTTGTGCATGTGTAGGCTAGAGGACAACTTTAGTTATCATCCTCAGGAATGTTGTCCTGATTCTTTTTGTCAGGGTCGATTATTGGTCTGGAGTTCACCAATTAAGCCTGCTTGGCTAGACAGTGAACTCCAGAGAGCCTCCTGTCTCCCTGCCCCAAGTGCTGGGATCACAAACATTTTGACTTGGGTTCTGAGGATCCAATCCAGCTTATCATGCTTATAGGGCAAGTACCTCAGTAACTGAGCCATCCCCTCTATCGTCATATTACAGTTTTAATTTTCATTACTCCATCTGCGTACAACAAGGTTGATTGCATATCTTGGTTATTGCAAAGGACTTTCACACACAACAGAGTATCTGCTGGCAGCCATGTGTTGCTCCCCTTTCCTTAGAAGGGAAGAAATGAAAGGATTTGGTTTTGAGCTGTTGCCTATAATTCTTTAATTCTAATTAGTGAAGTACACTGCTCTTTGGTCATAAAGACACAGTCTTTTTTAAAGAGGAAGAAGGAGGAGGAGGAGGAGAGAGAGGGGGAGGGGGACGGGAGAAGGAGAAGAAGGAGAAGAAGAAGGAGAAGAAGGAGAAGAAGAAGACGACGACTCTATTGCTCATGAGATACAGATCCTGGGGTGGGGACAGGTGACTGTATGGAAAGTTTTCTCACTTCAGCCTCCAAGGCTTCCTTCCTTGTCATACCCTAATGTGTTTAAGGTTCTGTTCCAGCCTGGTGCCCAGGGTGTGGATCTCTGCAGATCCTGCTTCTCCTGTTTTACTCTCTTGAAAACACCCCCTAAGTGGACAGAGGGAGAGCCAGCCTGTCCCAGGTCTCAGAGAAAGAAGGCTGAGCCCACTGAGTATTTATCAAGATGATTGAACTTGGATAAACACTATAGGATACAGCAAATAAAAAGTATATATTTAATGATTTGGGAACAAAAATTATTCAAAATGTGAAAGAAAATATGGACATTTTACCCAGTTCCCCTGCAAGAGCAACTAAAAAAAATGAGGTTCACCAGCTCTTTCTCCCAAATCAGTGATTTCTTTCCAACCTTTTCATGAAATTTAAAGGTTAATCTTTCAGATTATGTACAGGTTTACATGTAACTACTAACAGTTATGTACTCACACACACACACATTTACACACTCACATACACACATACACAAAGATACACACACATATAAAGATACACACACACTCACATGCACAGATACAAACACACATACACACTCTCTCACACACACACTCACATGCACACACACCAATTGTAGTAATTTGTTTCTCCACAAAGACACACTTGTGAAGTGTTCTAAGAGGTGTCTGCTCTTCAGCTGCCTCTTGCTGGTCTATTGCATCCTGGCTACCTCATTCTGTTCTAACATTCCCTCACAAAGACCCAGCACTTCTGGGAACACTGAGGCTAGCTACCGTCAGAAGCTAGGCCGGCCAATCAGATCACACCAAAATGCTGTTCATGAACACTGGACAGACCTGGAAAGGACCAGTCTATTGGAAAAGGCCCAGAACTTTATCACAGTTATACGCCCTGTGCTATTTCCACAATACATACATTACATGCACCAGAAATGTTTGCCCAGCAGGGAGTGCAAAACCAACTACCAATCGAGAATGTCTTATCTTATATCATGCTAGCCTGCTGAAGAAAAACAGAAAATATTTTTCCTGTGTCCTGATTTAGAATGTGCTGATAAAGTGTAATCAAATCAAAAGATAAGCAGTTCATGTCACGAAGCTGCCAGGTAGGGGACCCAGATGGGAGCCGTGCAAAAGAATCAAGTGCAAGGAAGAGAGGGAAGGGAAGGATGGAACTAACCTTTGCGACTATAACTTCCCCACAGTGGTGAGCTGGCTGGCATCACTCCACAGGTGTAGCCTTAGCCAGATTGCTAAAGGTCTTCTGTAAAATTAGAGGTTGCTCAGGGTGAAATCTATTGACTGACATTCCCCACAGTATTGATGGCCTTGGAAATGCCAACCCCAACCTAATGCTTTTGTAAGAAGAGAGTCAGCCACTGAGGGTAAAAGAAGACTGACCTCAATCCACTGGGCCAAATGGCCACTTCTCTGTCTTTTCCCTGACTTTGCCTGATCACCCCTAAGGAGGTTTACCTTGGAGGTGAGGGCACAGAGCAGCTTGCATTGTGCATGCCCTAAGCTACATTGGCAGGAAATGTGGTTGGCTCTCCCTTAGAATTCAAGCAAAGTCTCTTCACATGTCTCTTCCGCCAAACTTAGGGAAGTATCTTAAAGAAGGCAAGTACTCTGATAGATACAACTCTGAACTCTCGTCTTAAAGATGTCATTTTAAACTACCATGGTGTTCTTCGACTATTTCTGGCTCTCAAAAGGCCCTGATTGTTAACCAAGGCTAAGGCAGGGAACTCAAGACCCTGCTCCATGGCAATGGTGACCACCAGCAGTAGTTCACCCTAAAGATTAGCCCCACACCCTCAGGAACAGGTAGCTGGCTCCGCCTAGGCTGCACATGTGGACTGATACTCTAGTTCCAAAGGTCATTACCTTGAGTTTCTATTTCAAACTTTCAGCCTGTGAAACTAAACGATACCGAGATCTAAAATACTAGGGCAGAGGGAAGCAGGTTAAAAAAAAGGGAGGGGGAGGGACTAATATTTACCTCCATTATCATGAAGAGATTAGTTTGCCTTCTGGTACACTAGAGTGAGGTGATGGTGATTGGCGATTGCTCAAGTGTTTGACTTTTTTTTTTTAAATTGCAAATGCCAGCACAAACCCGTTTTGAACTCACTCGAATTAAAACTGCTCTGCCATCTGAAAACTGATCAAGAGATGCCAAGTCCTGGCTGTCGAGAAGGGCCAGAGTTTGTGGAACTATTAGGGTAGATTAAATGAAGCCTAATAGCACTTAGCACTTCAAAGCACATGGAGCCATTAACTAATTAATCCCCACCACTCCCCCTTCAGGTACATAAACAGCTATTATCTTTCCCCTTACGGTTGAGTAGATGATGCATCTTCCTGGCCCCAGATGAAATCGGGAGTTTAGCAAGAATGAAGGCCGACTTTTCTATTCCATGCTTGCTGCACGCTCACCCCTTCCTGGATACTATTTTCTTCCAGAGACTGGTGGACAGGTTTTTAGTTAGAATTTCAAAGACTTGGAATCTTGTCCCTCCACATGCTGTCTCCGACAAACGTAAGAGTTGCTGTCTAAAGTTGTGACTAACTGGAGAGCTAAAGAGGCAGAGCTACTGGCTAAGGAGTGTGTAACTGAGTCAGCTGGTTCCATCTGGGCTTCTCTGCGTCTGTTCTGAATGCTTTCAAAACTGTGCAGTGCGCAGTGTGCAGTTTCACTGCACGGCCACCTCACTCTCTTTAGCAGAGCGCCACACTCTATATCCTTCCCCAGAGTGGGAAAACTCTACAGAGTGAGCAGCGGGTGATGGCACCGGAGGACAAGATCAGAATGCTGCAGCTACCACGAGCAGCGCGCTCTGCCAAATTATTAACTGCCTAGTAAATCTGGAGAGAGCTCGGGCTGTTGTAAATCGGTAACCTTTCACAGCCGCCTCACTATGTCTTTTGTGCTGACTGGTGAATTTCTCCGAACCCCTGGCAGAGATGGCAAGTCTTTCAAGGGTGTTTAGTCAGGAAGTGAACCTGCAGGGTTCCCTTTGGCCAATAAAGGAGCAGGTAAGATGTCTGAAGCCAGAGGGAACATCTGAAACTAGCAGTAGGCATGTGGTCTGCTAGACAGGTGGAAGGGAGCATGCTATCTACCTCAAGGCTTGAACTGTGCACAGCGCCATGGGAGCTGGTGGTCTGTGCCAGGCATCCTGGCGCTCAGGGGACCCAGCCTCCGGCCGTACAAGCTGGATTCACAATTCTTCTGCCTCTAGGTTCTTTTGTGAAATTTTCTTTTCTTTTCGTTTTTTTTTTTCTTTTTTAATTTTGGGCTTTGCTCTGACGAAGTCCCTAAACTCTCCACCAGGAAAACTGCTGGAAAGTGAATGAAACTTTCTCATGGGAAAAAATGATAAAAATCAGGGGATTCAAGCACAAAGTAACAAGCTGGCCACATAATCAAACAAGAACAGTCATGAAGGCCAGGATTAAACAACCACAAAACCCCATGACCTCATCTGTAGAGGAGGTATAATAGTGGAGACCTCTCGGGTCGTATGGAAGGATTAGAGGGGACGGGTTGAGGAGAGTGCAGCAGGCCTTGCATTTAGTAAGTGCTCATTGCTCTCATGAGCAACGGAGAAGCGTTCCTCATATCTGTCAGTCCAAGAGGAGTGTCTGAAGGTGGGGGAAACTATTATTCCAGTTTTAAAATGAGACCGCATAGGAGTTGGAGAGATGGCTCCGTGGCAAAGAGCATGTTCTGCCTTTGCAGAGGACCCAAGTTTGGCTCCCAGAACCAGCTACAGGTAGCTGACAACCTGTCCTTCCACCTCCCGTGGTCCAATGCCTTCTTCTGGTTTACACAGAACCAGAATTTATTAACTGTACTCGTGTGCAAATATACCCCTTCAAACACACATATACACACAATTTTTTAAATTAATTAAGAGGTGGAGAAAAGCAACAGACACTCAGGTACCCTCACCGAAGGCTGTGTAATCAGTGAGCCACCATCCAAGTCGGCATTTGTACCCAGCCACTCTGACTTCTAGACTTTTAGACTGCAAACCATAGTGCCAGGAAGTAATATCAGCAGCTCCATTTATTCCATTTAAACACATGAGCAAAGTCCGTGTCATAGCAAGCCCAGTGCATGTACATCATGCAAGACTTCGCTTCACTGTAAAGTAAGTGAAACCCATTTTAAAAAGCCAGCTGGTCACGAAACAGGCCTAAACTAGTCCCCAGGAGGCAGATGCAATTTACAGGCATTTTACTCAACATAGAGCCCATGGCATCAGAAGATACAAGCCAAGAAAGATTGAGCACATTATTTTTCATGATTTCTTTTTTAAATCGACAGAAATGCATTGTGGGGTTGACGGCTGTCTTGGTTAGAGTTACTATTGGTGTGTTGAAACATCACGAACAAACCAACTTTGGGAGGGAATTTGGATTATGCTTCTCCATCACATTTCATCGTCAAAGGAAGTCAGGACAGGAACGTAAGCACACAGGGTCCTGGAGGCTCTGGACTGCTGCTGCCATCAAGTAGGAAAGGCGAGGAGTTGGAGAAATGGCTCAATGTTAAAAAGCGTGTGCTGATCTTGCCAAGGACCCCAGTTTAGTTCTCAGTGGCTTACAACTACCTATGACTCCAGCTTGGGGGAATCTAATAACCTCTTCAGGCCTCCAAAGGTAATATATGATTTTAAAGGGGAAGGGTCTAGAATTAAATAACGCATTCACCCATTCCCACCACTCAGCTATCCCATTTGATCTATGTAATGTCATCAAACACTTAGGCAGATAGGAGTAAAGGGGGAAGTCTTTGGTCTAAAACCCATTGCTGCAAACACTCCATGGGGTCTGTCCTTTAAAGTTAAAAAGAAAAAAAAAAACAAAAACAAAACAGAACAAGCCTCTGGAGTCCCATGGACTTCCTGTGCCTGCTTAAGATGACTGTAAACTGAAGTAAAGATCCAGAGGCTCTGTAAGGCTGCAGTCATCACGTAGTGAGGAGGTAGTGGGCTTTGTTACTGGGATTAATTCCAGCTTCTTGGGCTATTTTCTAACAGTGATAGACATGCTTTGTTTTGTGTAAGATTGGTGACTGAGCTGCTGTTGGTGTGGGTGTGTTCCTAAAGTGAGTATGTACTAACAGAGACTCAGAACCCGTGGATACAGTTCACAGAAGTCAGCCCATTAACCAGCCATGCAACAGCTTAGAAATGGGTTCATTGTGATCTGAAACTTTCTTACGACTATACTCCGTGACAGACCATACAAAGCTCAGAAATCCCAAACTGCCACAGACTGTCCCTGTATGTCTCTGTCCTACACTGTCACATTGTGAAAATGTATTCTAACCAATGTGGGGATAGAATGTGTTTGCCCTTAGGCATTTGAGTTTCATCTAAAGAGATCTCCTAAGTACACAAAATTCTGTGGGGCTGGGAGCCTTGATTGACACACCCTTCAGCCCTGTGGCACTTGTCTTATGGTGATGTGTCCTGTAGAAGTGGGAGCCATTAAGATTTTTCACATTGCCATCTCCCAAGCCATAGGCAGTGGCTGCAAAGGGGAGCAGACTGGCCCCTGGATACCAGATCCTTTAAAAAGAATCTCTCTAGTACCTGCTCTTCCCATGGTTTGAGGGTGCAGAGTAAAGAACCCCTCCAACCTTGGGTCCTCACAGAGTGGATTAGAACTAACAAGGACTTGCTCACTTCGGTTTCTCCTGTAAACCTGCCAGCTTTAGCTTTAGGTTACACAGATGATGCCATAGGGATATTTATTCAGAGTTTTATGTTTCCTTATTATTTAAAAACTGCTTTTTCTTTTAAGCTATTTATTTTTGTGTGTCCATGAACATGGGAAAGTGTTCTTTTTTATTTCTATTAATTCTTCAATGATTTCAATGCATTGTAATCATGTTCACCCAAAGCTTTTCACCCAAACTCCTCTCAAATCCAGGCTAAGCTCCCCACCCCACCCTAATTTTGGGTCCTTTCTTTTTTTTTTTTTTAAATAATCCATGGACTCCAAATTTATAGTGGTCATATACTCTTTAATGTGGAACCATCCACTGGAGTGTTGATCTACCCAGACCACACCCTTAAAGAAAACTGACCCCTCTGGACTCAAGAAGCCATCAACTATTCATGACGCATCAGTTAGGGGTCAGGGCTCATGAACCTCTTCCCACTCCATGCTGGAATGTTGACTGGCTTGATCTTGCACAGGTCTTGTGCAGGCAGTCACGGCTGCAGTGAGTTCATGAGTGCAGTGGTCCTGTCATGTCCAGAACATGGTTTTGCTACACTCCTCCCTGACCTCTCGCTCTCACAGCTGCCCTCAGTCCCCTTGCACAATGGTCTCTGGGGCTTGGGAAGAGGGTGTGATGCAGATATCCATTTGTGGCAGAACATTCCACAGACACTTAATCTCTGCATTCTCACGGGTTTTGAGTCTCTGTGTTAATCACAAATGGTATCTGAGCCTTGACAAGAGGGTTATATATGATTCATTTGTGTCTAAGCAGTCGACTGCACAGATACATTTATCTGTCAAGAGTTGACTAATCTCTGGGTATAGAATCTCTGGGTATAAAATCAAGAAGGTAGATTTATACTATGTTCATTTAGCAGAATAATAGTAGTTCACTCCTAGACCCTGTGAGCATGGGGATTTTATTTTATTCCTAAAATACCTTTTTGGTCTACAGTTATCCTTTGTCTTAGTGTTTTACTACGGAGAAGAGATCCAGTGACCATGACAACTCTTAAAAAGGAAAGCATTTAATAGGGGGTGATTCCAGTCTCAGAGGTTTAGTCCATTGCTGCCATGACAGGAAGCATGGCAGGCAGACATGGTACTGAAGAAGGAGCTGAGAGTTCTACATCTGAATTTGCAGGCAGCAGAAAGAGAGAAGCCTCTGGTCCTGACTTGGGCTTTTAAAACCTCAAAATCCACTCTCTGTGACATATTCCTTCCAACAAAGCCACACCTATTTCAAGAAGACCTCCTATCCTAATCTTTTCAAATAGAACCACTGTTAGCCTATGGGTACCATTTTCATTCAGACAATCATAACCTTGTTGTTACTCACAGTGGGTCATCCTAGCTCTTCTGTGTTTGCATAGTCTACCTCCACAACGATGGCTGCACTGTTATCAGGAAGCTTCAAGTCCAGAGTGTGTCAACCATGTGTTGGTAGGAGGCTTCTCTTATGGAGGAAAACAGCCTTTCTCTGGCTTGCTTACTGAGATGTCTATCCTTTGCTATGATGTGGGATGTCCAGATCTCAGTGCCTACTGTTGAGAGCCGACTCCTAACAGAAAGCTGCTATCATATTTGCAGCCATCTGGAGCCATATACCCTGACAAGAGACTTGCTTTTCAACAGCCTACAACAGCTGAGCACACTCCGATAAACATCTTGTTTTTCTCACATATTTTGTTTTGTTGTTTAGTGCCCCCAGCTGCAAGGCGCACGTGGTAAAGTGTCTTCAGCTGCATTCCCCTGCTTATGCCTATATATACCCAGGATTTCCTTTGAATAAATGGGACTTGATCACACACCCTGTCTTGTCTCCATTCTTCGAGTCTCCTGCCCCTCTATCCCCATGCTCTCTCTTGCTCTCCTCTTACCCACGGACTGGAGCAGCAGCTCAGGCCAGGGTAGCCTACCTCTCTCAGTAAGCTTTCATCCCTAGCTGGCCCACATCCAGAGGTTAACCAGCAGTCCCTCACTCCTTATCCATCTTCATCTCTTGCAACATCTTTTTCTTGCAACCCCAAATCTACATTCAGAAGGACCCTCGTAGCCTTTTCCTCAGTGTTTAGCAGAGCTGTCAGGGGGAAGTGTTTGTTGTTAGCTGAAGATTCCTGGAATCAGAGAGCTTTCCTGGAAAACATTTTTGAAAGCCAGAGTGGCAACTTCTTTGACCTTTGGCCTTTCTTTTCTCTGAAGTTTATTCAAGAGTGAGCTCAGGGCCATTTCCCCATCTGAACTCATGAAGTGCTTCACCAGCACTGGAGAATCACAGACAAGATTCAGGTCAGCAGCCACTCTACCTGCTGGCTGTGCTATCAGCAGGCAGTTTAGCAGCACTGGGGAGCTGAGGCAGGGGCATTTCAGCTTGCTAGGCAACTCTACCACTTCAATGTGTGAACTATGTAGATTGCCTATGGAGGATCAATTCTCCACAGTTCTGTCTTCTACAGGAAGAGGTAGGATGGACATCCAAGCCTTCAATGTCATGCAGCACCAGTTGCAAACTAAGACCTATGACTCCTTATGAAGAGGAACCAAATCTTGCCACCTCTTGCCTCCATGTCTTTTCCTCCCAAAGCTAACATATCGGCATTATCAAAAGTCATTCTACAGATGGCTTCTTCCTGAATCTCAGAGACACTTGGAAGCAGGGTCAGCTCTTCAGACTTCTTTCAGCAATGTTCCCTGGGGCAGCCCTCCCTTGCCTCACCCAACACTACACATGTAGTCTTGTGTTCCTGTATATTCACTTGTCTCCAAGTAACTGGGAAACAAACTGACCAGAATTCTCTAACACGTTCTGTATTTTCATCCATACGTTTGAAAAACCATTAGATGTCTTTATTCCAGGCACCTCAGGTAAAATGAAGATGGATTTAAAAAAAATTCCCATCCCCAAGGAGCTTCTGCTCAAGTGGTTAGTCATGAAGAATGCTACTTCTGTTGAAGACAGCTCACTTGCTGTGAGCTGTGCTGTGCTCCAGCTGAGGTACTTTCTAATTGCCAAGCTCACCTGCAAGTTGAACCACTGGCCCACTTGACAGACGAAGTTGGGCTTCACTGAGAATATGGAAACAGTGGTGTCTTATTCCTGCTATTTTCCTTCACTTCAGTCACACTCCAAGTAGATTTCCCAGGGTAAAACTTCACCAGCTTTTTCTCCCCAGCCTTCCATATGAGATGCACTCCTTATTGCCAAGGTTTCTGCTGCAGTCACCAGTTGTCCCTATCAATGACTCCACAGGATATCTCCCAGGGCCTAGATAGAAGTGAACTTCCAAACTGGTATTCCTTATGGGACCCTTACTTAGCTTTGTGTCTTTGCTACTTCTGACCCTCTGTAGGGAAGAGGCAACTCCGAGGTGCCAAGATGGCTCAAGGTTTGTTCCCTGACTTGGTCTGATTTTACTGTTGTATTTGCTGACAAACCTATAAGACAGATGGAAAAGCCTGACCAAAGTGAACAGGGCAGTGTGGATGTGTAACATAATATAAAATCAAGATTATACAGTGAAGCTTGAAAACAAACCGTGATGTTACTGGTCTTCAAGCCAGTTCTGAGTCTTTCGGTGAGTGGAGTCTACCAGTTACCTAACTGTTTGCCTTGTCTTAAGCATCGTAGTTTTAGTGGCAATGCAAAATTTATTTATGTACCTTTACTGACCAGTCATTGGTCAAGTTTGGTTCTCAAGATCAAGGATAATTCTAATTTCTAAATATGTCTAAAGTTGTTTCAGCCCTGTCAACCCCGATCTTTGTAGAGTGTTCTTTCACCTTGTCTGTTCTCCCTATGGAGCATCTGTTGAGAAGTGTTAGGGGAGTGTGGACTACGTGCCAGTGCACGCCAGGCATCCTGCACTTTGCCAGTACTATCCTCCTTCATCCCAGGACTTGTGGACTCTTGTTAACAAGGCACTGAACCTAGGCCCCCTACTCACTTGGAGCAGATGTGTAGTTTGGTCTTTATGTCAGCCCCTCAACAACTGGAGCAGGAGCCTGTCTGTGATTCTGTTGCCTGCCATCGAATCCCACTTCCCTAGCTGGACTGCTTGGTTGGGTCTCAGTGGGAAAGGATGCACTTAGTCCTGTTTCAAGTTGGTGTCCCAGGGTGGGGTGGTCCCCAAGGGGGGCTTCTCTTTCTCTGAGGAGAAGGGGAGGAGATAATGGGGAAGGGACTTGTAAGGGTGGGACTGGGAGGAGAGAAAAGAGGGAGACCTGTGACCAAGATGTAAAGTGAAGAAATAAAATAATTGATGAAAAAAAAAAACATTCCCTTCTACAAATGTCTGGATACAGCATAGGAAGCATAGGTCACCCTAAGTCTCACATCTGGTACATGGTATATGCTGGACTCAAACCCAGAAAGCTCAACCTGGAGCTGATATCTTTATCTTTTAATTCTCCTTTTTATACAGGTAATATTCCCACTGTGAGACTCATCTTCCTCCTCTATCTGTTTTCCACTCATGCCTGACTGTGGCTCTATAGCACAGATGACAACTCCCATTATTTCTTGCACACTCTGAGTTTTAATGTAAATGAAAACACACGCAAACATGCACTCCATGCTGTCCCCACACCGACATGCTTTGCTTTTCACTGTTTACAACCCAAGCTACTGTGTCATTGCTTTTGGTTGACTGCCAGAACTTGAGGGTAAGACCCCATTGCTAAAGACCACACACTTCACAGGACATGGACAAAAGGAGCTGGTGTTGACCTGGAAGTCTCTTCCCAATGGCTAGCTCTCATAGTGTCAGTGTCACAGGTGTTGTGCAAGCCTCTTGGCCAGAAAAGCCATCAGCAGTCTAACCCATCTGTAAATCCTGCAATGAATGCAGCACTTCCCCTCATCAGAGCAACTTCTTTTTAAAGAGACAGAGGTTATTATAGAGGACCACAACTAATCAAGGTACAGATAATAAGAGACTGGAATACCCTCGAGGGAAATCTATAGCACAAACCTGCACCCAAGTCTCAAAGGGAGAGTCAGTGTTCTTCATGGATGAGCTCCTCCTAGATTGCTCATCTCCAAGTATGTCAGCCCTACACCCATGTGAATAAGAGCAACACTAATAGATTCAGATTATATAGAGAGGATATAGTATATATTGTATATGTTTCTATGAAATCCTATAATATTTCATATAGTAATTATAGAAGAGGACGTGAATTTGAGAGGGAGATGGAGAGACACAGGATAGGGAGGAAGGGATAGGTATGATAAAATTAATTGTACTCAAGTATAAAATCCTAAAACAAAAAAAAAAATAAAATAAAAAGAAGGGGGAAATGATACATTTTGGGAAGGCTGAGAATATGACTTGGCTGAGAGCATTTGCCTACCACAGAGACAGCCATGGGTTTGACATCTAGCTCCTCATAAACTAAGCATGGCGACACGGCACACACCCTTAAATTCCAGCACTTAGGAGGTAGAGGCAGGAAGATCAGAAGTTCAAGGCCATTCTATTCTCCTACATAGTGAGATTAAGGCAAGCCTGGGCTGCATAAAACTATCTCAAGAACAGAATCTTGTGCTCCTTCCAAATTGAATCTTTTATACATCTTTTGTCTCATGTCTGACATAATTTAACTAATTCCGTGTTTACTGGTGATCAGGTTGTTTCTGTTTGTAATCTGCTGCTGATTCCTTCACTTATATCAGAACCAGCATTTTCAGACTTCCAGCATGGACTAAGGACTGGTAGCTCTCCAGAACCCTTCTAGTTTTTGAACCAAGATTGGGGCTCCTGAGGCACCCAGCGCAGTGGACTGAGCAACAGGGGCCTCTCCGGTTTGAGACAGCCACTGTGGATATACAGCAGCTGCTGAGTCACCAGGTTCCACAGAATAAGTAACTGCTAGGTTCTGAGCCCTTCTGGTAGGAAATAACTGTTGTTACTATTTCAACATGAACTTATCTTTTAATTTACATATATATATATATATGTGTGTGTGTGTGTGTGTGTGTGTGTGTGTGTATGCATATATATGAATATACATGTGTGTATATCCACTTATGTGTCTGTGTATTATATATTATATGTATGTGCATGCATGTGTGTATATTTATTGTATTTATTCTTCTAGAGAACCCTGACTAATGCAATGTTCTCATTGAATTCACATTATCATTTGTCATGAATGAGGTTGAAGTGATTTTCTTCATTAAGCTTTGGGCAGCATGAGAGAGTTTCACAAAAAAAAAAAAATGCAGGTACAGGGCCTGCAAGCCTCTCATCTGCACTAAACTAATGAGTGGCCTTTTTAATCATGAAAGAGAAAAAGAGAAAATCAAAAGCTTATTAGTGTTAGCTTTCCACCAATATATCAAAATGCCTGAGATAATTATTTTATAAAGATGAAAGGTTTGTCTTGACTGATAGCAGTTCTTGTCCAGGATCAACTGGCCCCACTGGTTTGGGCCTATATGGCAGCACACTACAGTGGGAGCAGGTACCAAAGCAATGACAGTCACCTCATTAGCAAGAGGAGAGAGGAAGACACAACATCCCCTCAAGAACACTCCCCAGTAACTTGCCCCAAAGGCCCATGTCTTATCTGCTGCACCACTTCCCAGCCACACTGCCTTGGGGACAATGTCTTTAACATATAGGCTTCTGAGAGACATTCACATCCAAACGATAACATATTTCTTCTGTCCTATTTCCTGGTATGCAGATTCTCTTTCCTTAGTGCCTAGATAGCTCAAAAACTGTGTTTTAAAAAAATGCTAACATATCCAGCATCCCACAGATCATCTCAGAAACACACATTAGGCTGTCACCCACCCACTCCTATCTACACTCTCTCCCTGTCCTGTTCCACGAATTCTAGCCTATTCTCTATCTGCGAGGACGGACTGGAATTTGCACAGTATTTGATCTAAGGCATCTGATCTATGGAAGAGACTATTGGGGAGCCTCAGCAGGAATGAAACTAAGCCAAGGCCTCCTCAATTCATGGATAATCATGTAATACCTTCACCAGGACTGGGTCTCTGCAGCTGCTGTGGTTAGTGACAAGTAGCTGACAGAGTCAAGAGATGTTCTGAAAAGACTCCAGCCAGCCTTGCCTATGAAGGTCATATCTACTGTTTATGGGGAAAGAGTGAGAATGTAGGCATGAGGCTTTGGGGACACCCACACACAACCCTGGGGCTCACAGAGCCCACCCATGGGTTGCAACCAAAATCTCTAAAGTGCCTGGGGCCTCTGGAAAATGTAGTCAGAGCTGGATTTTACCAGCTTCCCCTTCTAGGGCTGTGAGTACTCTAAGTGGTATGACACTTCCTTGTTTGTATCTGGAATTTATTGTCCTTTAAGCTTATTGGATAATATGGTACAGTTGCCAGATTAAAAGAGAGGCTCAGTGCTCCCATGTAATTCTATTACGGCTGTATTTGATGCAAGTTATCCTGTGAGTGCTCTTGGAGGCACACTCACAAGCCCACGTAGACTAGCTCTGTTTCCACAGAATGCAGGACTGGGTGCATTTAGTGTCTGAAGATGCAGCCCTTGCATGACTCACAGGCTGACAGCCAGCTTCACTCTGTGTAAGATGGGGATAACGTGTTGGCTAAGGGTAGACAACAGCAAAGGGGAATTTTAGAATTTAGTAGACAACATAGAAACTGATGCCATCTACTAACAAACACCACTGCAGCCAGCCCAACCACAGCAAACACAGGACAGTATTCCTTCCTTCTACATCCCTCATAACCACAGCCTTTAGACTTAAAGAACTCATTGGTCCCAGAAAAGGAGGTTTCTTTCCTGAGACTTGATTCCACATCAAGTTATAGCCTGAAACCCAACCAAAACACGCTCTGAGCATAACAGACTCAGGGATGTCCTTTCTTGGGCTTTATCCCAAAGGCTTCAAGACATAAGCTTCACCAAACCCCAGCCATTCAACTTCCTCCTGCCATTGTGCTGGGGATAGAAGCTAGAGATCTAAGCAAGCACAGAAACAGCGAGCTACACACTAAGCCTTTTCCTTGTTCCATGATTTCCTTTGGAGACAGGATCTTACTACATTGCCTGGCTGGTATTCAACTTACTCTGTAGTTCAAGTTCAAAGTCTTGAACTTGTGATCCTCCTGCTCTGGCCTCAGCTTTCTCAAGTAGTTGGGATTACAGGCCCATGACACTAGGCTTGTCACAGATGTCAAAACCTGGTCTCTAATACCCTAGTGCCCTCACACAGTGCCAACCATGCTCCTTCTCCTTTCTGTACTCCATCTTCTCAGGATAGCCTTCTTTTCTACATATGTCATGTTTCTCCCTAAGATACCTCTCAGTGCTTTCACAGGGCCTAACTGTGTGTGGATTAAGCTCTTCCTCCGGTACCTGTCAGTCTTTCCAAGACTCCTCCCTTATATAGGATTTCTCCTTATAGCAAGCACTTCATTCGTCTTTGGTGTTTGGAATCCCCTGATATAAATAGAGATCTAAGCAATTATATATATATATATAATTAAATATATATAAATATAATATATATATATAATTATAATATATATAAATATAATATATATATATAAAGCTGAGGCCAGAGCAGGAGGATCACAAGTTCAAGACTTTGAACTTGAACTACAGAGTAAGTTGAATACCAGCCAGGCAATGTAGTAAGATCCTGTCTCCAAAGGAAATCATGGAACAAGGAAAAGGCTTAGTGTGTAGCTCGCTGTTTCTGTGCTTGCTTAGATCTCTATATATCAGGGCAGAAGTCAATCTCTAATATATATCAGGGTGAAGTCAATGAGGGCAGAGTCAGCTGTCTTCTTCCAATCACATCCCCTGTAGCTGGCACAGGACAGAAAGGACGAAGCTGTGAGGACCACTCTGGCCTGGGTCATGTCTTACTCATGTGTATCTCTATTGCCTAAGTAATGCAACTGTCAAATAACTGTTTGCTAGGAGAATGGAGGGTGAATCAATGTATGAGTTATTGAAAAAATATTCACAAAATTTAGCATTAAAATACTGAATAGAAGCCGGGCAGTGGTGGTGCATGCCTTTAATCCCAGCACTTGGGAGGCAGAGGCAGTCAGATTTCTGAGTTTGGGGCCAGCCTGGTCTACAGAGTGAGTTCCAGGACAGACAGGGCTACACAGAGAAACCCTGTCTCGAAAAACCAAAAAAAAAAAAAAAAAAAAAACTGAATAGCTGAATAGAAACATGGATGTAATCTTACCACCACTGAAGTTACATTCAGGATACCACTGCACGCGCACATGCGCACACACGCACACACACACACACACATGGGGGTGGGGGGACAGAGAGAGAGAGAGAGAGAGAGAGAGAGAGAGAGAGAGAGAGAGACAGACAGACACACAGAGAGGCACATACAGAGTTTCTTAGTAATTCTACTGGGGAAAAGCACAGTTTCAGCCTGAGGAATTACCAAGTCTACAAAATCCAGCTGGGAATATGCCCTGGGCACTGTGATTTCTCTAGACCTGGGCTGGGTTGCTTCAGTTGAGTGACTCATGATTCTAAGATCTGAGTACTTCTCATGTTTATATGGCCCTGTCTGGAAGTCCACTTTTAAACAAATATATTGATTTTTCTTTCATACAGACACATACACACACAAACACAGACACACACACACCACATATACACAGCATCCCAAAGAACCTACCCTATTCAACATAATCTCATACATGGTTCTCATAAGTCTCATAGTATCCAGATAGGGAGTAAGTTCAGAGACTACATGCACACACAAACCAACAAAATCGTATCCACACAGGCTTGGACATACCAACATACATGCACATCCCCACTCTATGATAACTGTGTATGTGCCATACTCACCCTTCAGAGGGCCTTATGAGAGGTTCTTACTTTGAATCCAGCCCTACACCCCCCTTCTCTATCCATGCTCCATCAACCAGTCCAGCCCAACATGAAACTATTTGCTCTATGCTACAGTTATTTTCTTTTTGAACAAGAAAGATTCAAAAGTCATGTCAGTTCCTAGAACCAGTTTCAGTGAAATCAAGTATAAGGGTAAGCTCTGCCCCGGGTCACTGCCTCTTGGCTTCTCTCTGGGGCTACAGACGAAAGCCACTCCAGGCCTTTGAGCAGCTCTGCTCTAACAGACACTCTGCTAGCTCCACCTCCATCCTGTCTTTCTCATCAAATGGAAGGGTTGCCCTATAAGGCGCTCCTGTTACAGAGACCGACTTACCAGTCACTGACAGATTAGTGTGTCTGTATCAGTTATGTGTCTTACTGCTAAGAGAAAACACCTGGCGAAAGTGACTTGAAGGATTTATTTTGGCTCAGAGTTCAAGGGTACGGCCTTATCATTGCAGAAAGGTCACCAGAGCAGGAGCTTGAGAAGACTTGTTTCATTGTGTCTACAATCAAGTAGCAGAGAGAATCAAGAAATGAATGTTCCCTGCCCCTAGAGGCATTGCAGACCTGGCTGCTGGGTCACCTGTGTGCCAGTAGGTGGCAGAGCAGAGAAAAGCTGTGTAGGCTCAGTGTACCCGAATGACATTCTCTAAAAAGAATCTGAGATGACCACCAGTCCAGCACCAGTCGAGCCTAGAGGGGCTCCCAGGATCAGAAGCAACCAAGAGGCTAGAAGGACACCACCTGGGACTATGGATTCTGGCTGGGAGTGAGCCTAAGACAGATGACCCTCTCAAGGGTTATCTGAGACAATCACCAGACTGGTACCATGGGGGCCAGACAGAGAGCTAGCCTGAGACAAACACCATCTGGCAGTACACAGGTCTTGGTGGGGGCATGCTTGAGATGATCCCTGCCCAGTGCCATAATACTCAAGTGGGGCATAGCACTCCTGAGCTCATTCTTGAGATGACCCCAGGCACTCAGACCCTGGCACCACTAAAAGGAGCAAGCAAGTTGTGGAGAAAAAGATAAATATAAACAGAAGGATGTGGGCACAATGAAGAGAGGCAAGTCTAGAGACTCCAGGATAGTGAGGAATAGCCTGTTGTGAGTAGCTGGTGATGTCATCTGAGACCATGGGGGTGGGGTTGTGCCTCTGGGTTCATGACCCTGCAGTAGCAGAGGTCTGTTACCATCCAAAAGTCAGGTGGACTTCCTTGGTCTGGGCTGATACCTGGGACATGTTGACAACTGAGGGCTGTACAAAACTGGCCCCACCCCTCACCTGGGCATCTTGGAGAACTGGCCCTCGAGGTATAAAAGCAGGAGAGCTGACCTTGCTCTTTTGCCATCAAGTGCAGTACTCAGGAGAGCATACACACACCCACATAGGTGGCAGGTGGAAGACTTGGCTTCAGTGGGGTCATGGGAGTAGGAGAACTGTCCCTTCCCCTCACCTGCTGCAACACTAGGGATAGCGGGCCCTGCACCTCACCTGGGCAACTGTACTGGCTGATTTTGTGTGTCAAGTTGACACAAGCTGGAGTTATCATAGAGAAAGAAGCCTCCCTTGAGGAAATGCCTCCATGGGATCCAGCTGTAAGGCATTTTCTCAATTAGTGATCAAGCAGGAATGGGGTGAGGGCTCAGCCCATTGTGGGTGGTGCCATCCCTGGACTGGTAGACCTGGGTTCTATAAGAAAGCAAGCTGAGCAAGCCAGGGGAATCAAGTCAGTAAGCGACACCCCTCCACGGCCTCTGCATCAGCTCCTGCCTCCAAGTTCCTACCCTGTGCGAGTTCCTGTCCTGACTTCTTTTGGTGATGACCAGCAACGTGGAAGTGTAAGCTGAATAAACCCTTTCCTCCCCCACTTGCTTCTTGGTCTGTCATGATGTTTTGTGCAGAAATACAAACCCTGACTGTGATAGTAACACAGTAGATCTGACCTGGGGTGTGGGGGTTACAGGTGATCTACCCCTCAGCATGAGTGTGGAAGAGCTAGCCCTGCCTCTTGTCTGTCGTGTGGCAGTGAATGAGGGAGAAATGGTCTCCTCAACTCTTGCTCCATACCACCTATGGCAGGGGAAAGAGCTGGCTCTGGGATCATGAGAGCAGGAAAGATGGCCTTGCCCCCTACCTGCTGCAGCACTTGGGAAAGTGGGCCCTGCTCCTCACCTGGGCATCAAAGTAGAGCTGGAACTGCATGTGGGGCTTGCAGGTGAGCCAGCCCTGAGGGCACAAGCACAGGAAAGCTGACCCTGCCTCTTGTTTGCTGAATGGTAGCACACCCTCGTGTCCTCCCTCATCCCTTTCGATCCACGGCAGACTGGAGAGTTGGTCCCAGAGTCATGAGAGTGGGAGAACTGGCCATGTTCCTCACCAGGTTCAATATTCAGGAAAGTGGGCTCTGCACCTCACCTGGGTCAAACTGACCCTGGTTGTTGGGGTGAGCTGGCCCCAAAGATATGAGAGTGGGAGAGCTAATCATCTCAGATAACTCTCAGGCCCAGATCCAGGGCTTTGAACTGGCCTATCCCAACATCTACTTCATTGATGAACTGCTGGAATGCAGGAAGGGGCTGGTTCTACAGATCCAAAACTCCAGGATCACCATAACACAGAACAACAATGGGACAGCTGAGAGGAGTCCCAGTGAGGATTCAGTATTGATACATTAGCAAAAGATGGAGATGAAGGAGTCATTGCAATAAACCTTTGCAAGCAAAGTAGTGTTAACAAAAAGACAATGCTGTGGGACACACTGTGGCCCACTATAGCTTCCACAATGAGATATTTTCTCTGTTCAGGGGGAGGTTGGAAAGGTGTGAGGGGAAGTGGAGATGAGTGTGATTGGGTTGCATGATGGGAAATTCACAAAGAACCAACAAAAATTAAAAAAAAATAAATAAAAGGAAATAAATGTTCAGGTTTGGCTCACTCTGTCCTTTTTATCCAACCCTGAATGCTGGGCCACAGAATGGAGTCACTCAGAGTTAAGATGAGTCTTCACATTTTAATTAACCCAATCTAGACAGTTCCTCACAGGCAGACCCACCAGCTAATCTAGTCTAGATAACTCCTCACAAACATGCTGAAAGCCTTGTCTCAGCTGATTGTGTTCTATCTAGTCAACAATCATTATCAATGATCACAAGCCCTCTCAGGATTTCCCAGAGTGTTATATTTTTCCTTTGAAGAATGTCTTTGAGAAGAATGCAATTCAATCCATTCTTATCTCCCTGTACAAAGCTCAAGTCCAAGTGGATCAAGGACCTCCACATAAAACCAGATACGATGAAATTAATAGAAGAGAAAGTGGGGAAGAGCCTTGAACACATGGGCACAGGAGAAAAGTTCCTCAACACAACACCAGTGGCTTATGCTCTAAGATCAACAATAGACAAATCGGACCTCATAAAATTGCAAAGCTTCTGTAAGGCAAAGGACACTGTCAATAGAACAAGATGGCAACCAATAGATTGGGAAAAGATCTTTACCAATCCTACATCTGATAGAGGGCTAATATCCAATATACACGAAGAACTCCAGAAATTAGACTCCAGACAACCAAATAACCCTATTAAAAATGAGGTACAGAGCTAAACAAAGAATTCTCAACTGAGGAAACCTGAATGTCTGAGAAGCACCTAAAGAAATGTTCAATATCCTTAGTTATTAAGGAAATGCAAATCAAAATGACCCTGAGATTCTACCTCACACTAGTCAGAATGGCTAAGTTCAAAAACTCAGGTGATAGCAGATGCTGGGGAGGATGTGGAGAAAGACGAACATTCCTCCATTGCTGATGGGATTGTAAGCTGGTACAACCACTCTGGAATTCAGTCTGGTGGTTCCTCAGAAAATTGGACATAGTACTACCTGAGGACCCAGCTATACCACTCCTGGGCATATACCTAGAAGATGCTCCAACATGTAATAAGGACAAATACTCTACTATGTTCATAGCAGTTATATTTCTAATAACCAGAAGCTGTAACCATCCAAGTTGTCCCTCAACAGAGGAATGGATACAGAAAATGTGGTACATTTCACAATGAAATACTACTCAGCTATCAAAAACAATGATTTTATGAAATTCGCAGGCAAATGGATGGAACTTGAAAATATCATCCTGAGTAAGGTTACCCCATCAAAAAGAACATACATGGTATGCACTCACTGATAAGTGAATATTAGCTCAAAAGCTAAGAATACCCAAGATACCATTCACAGACCATATGAAGCTCAATAAGTAAAAAGAACAAAGTGTTGATGCTTCAGTGATTCTTAGAAGGGGGAACAAAATACTCACAGGAGGAAATATGAAGACAAAGTGTGGAGTGGAAACTGAAGGAAAGGCCATCCAGAGACTGCCCCACCTGGGGATCCTTCCCATATATAGTTGCCAAACCTGGACGATATTGTGGATGCTGGGAAGTGCTTGCTGATAAGAGCCTGATATGGCTGTCTCCTGAGAGGCTCTGCCAGAGCCTAACAAATACAGATGTGGATGCTCACAGCCAACCATTGGACTGAGCATGAGGTCCCTGATAGAGGAGTTGGAGAAGAGACTGAAGAAGCTGAGGGGAAGAAGCCCTGTGTGGGGAGCAACAGTGTCTATTGGCCAGACCCCCCAGTGTTCCCGGGGACTGGACCACCATCCTAAGAGTACACATGGAGGGACCCATGGCTCTGGTCACGTATGTGGCAAAGGATGGCCTTGCTGGACATCAGTGGGAGGAGAGGCCCTTGGTCCTGTTGGGGTCTGATGCCCCAATGTAGGGGAATGCCAGGGTGGGAAGTTGAAAGTCAGTCAATGGGTAGGGAAGCACCCTCATAGAGGCAGAGGCAGGGGCAGGGGGGATTGTATAGAGGGTGTCTGGAGGGGCGACTTGGAGAGGGGATAACACTTAAAATGTAAATAAAGAAAATATCCAATAAAAGAAAAAAATAATGTTTTTAAATTTATTTTTCCATACAATATATTTTGATCATATTCTTCCATGCCCAACTTCTCTCAGATCCTTCCCACTTCCTTCCCCACCCAATTTCATGTTCTATCTCTCTCTATTTCAAAACAAAAATCAAAACAAACCAGCCAACAAAAGCAAACAAAACATTCAGTAAGATTTTGAAAAGCACACCAAGCAAAACCCCAAAATGCACAAAACAAAACAAATGAACAATAACAAGAACAACAACAACAACAACAACAAAAACAAAATAAGCAACAAGCAAAAATATAAGCAAACACAGAGTCCATTTTGTGTTGGTCATCAGCTCCTGAGCATGGGACAGAGTGGCCCACAGGCCATGCCCTGAGCATGCTTCATGAGAGAGACCTGAAGCGTGGCTGTGCACAGGCGATTTCCGAGCAGGACCTCCAGCTCACACAATGCAAGCCACCTGGTGATCGGAGAGCTAAAGCTGCCACTTCTGGCTGACATAGCCCAACACACCATTCTGAAAAATGCAGAGTAAATCCCAGAAGCTTCATTTTTACAAAACATCTACAACCATAGTCACATATTAGAGGCTCATCACCCCTTTATACCCTACAGTCACTGTAATGTGACAGGTCTCAGGGACAGAGATACCAGGTCCCACAAAACATTACTGCAGAGGCCCAAAGACCAGCCACCACCATGTGAATACATTTCCAAGAAGTTTCCTTCTGTTGTTGAAAATCCTGCTTCTGCACCATGCATGACTGGGTGCCACCATTCTATGAACAGATGTGGGGTAAGTATTAAGGTGGTCATGGAAGTATACATCCCCAGAGACCTTCTACAAATGTTGTTTCAGATCATCTTTTCCTTTCGGTGCTTAGGGACGCAGAGCTGTGAGCCTCTAGCCTTTGTTCATTCTCTCGGTGGGAGGTGGAGGTCAGGAGACAGGAGTGTGTAAAGAGGGTTGGAGTGGGAATCCCAGGGCCAAGGCCAATCAGTGGTCTGAGCCATTAAGCTGTGTCCGACCCAAGGATCCTGTCTGCCATGGGCCACACACCTCTGTATAGTATGCATCACAGAAAACAGGAAGTCCAGTGGACTAACTCCATGGGAGGAATACTGCAGCTTTATATAGCTTTGCCCCTCAAAAGTAGAAATCTTCTCTCACCGGTTTCCATAACACATGTTACCACCATTGTGAAATACTAAATTATAGAAATAAACAAGTCATGATTTACCGCAGTATAATCTGACTTTAATGGTTTTTGTTCATCTCTTCTGAATTAGAAGTTAAACGATACCATAGCCATGTAGGCATAGGGAACGTATACAGAATGCTGATGGTTCAGTACTCCCTGGAAGTTTGGGTACCCACTAGAGTCTAGGGCCCTATTGCCCAAAGATGAAAGGGTAGCTGTAACAGACTGGAGTCTGTGCTGTGTGCTGTGTGCTGTGTGCTGTGTGCTGTGTGCTGTGTGCTGTGTGCTGTGTGCTGTGTGCTGTGTGCTGTGTGCTGTGTGCTGTGTGCTGTGTGCTGTGTGCTGTGTGCTGGGGTGCACTAGGCACTTTCTATGACAGTCTCCTTTAATCCTAGTCTCCCTGAACTACCACCTCTCTACCTTCTCCTGTTCTTTCAGCCTGCTGTCCCCTGACACTCCCTCCTGCATGCCTGTGGCCTGAATTGTGACTTTGAGCTTCCTGTGTGCTGACTCCTTTGCTGCTTTGCTGGGTTGCTTTTGGGTCTGGTTTGGTTTGGTTTGGTTTGGTTTGGTTTGGTTTGGTTTGGTTTG